>NW_028301601.1:59656818-59959848 GCF_987345545.1 Pholcus phalangioides
AATATGATATTTTTCAGGGGAAAAAATGATATTTAGGCCACTTTTATCTGATTTTTTGAAAAAAACCAAAGTGGTTTTTTTAAAAAAACCAGTTGGTTAAAACCAAGGTTTAAACCGTGGTTTAAACCAAACAACCCTGCTATGAACTGAAGTTTTTTTCTGCTTTTTATACTTTTGTTAATGATATTTCCGCATATATAATGTATGTTTCTGCTTCGTAGATATAAGAGGGAAAGGAAGGAGAATACATAGGGTGAGGGTGAAAACAAAATCTATTGTAATCTCTCTTTTTCTTATAGACTATACCAGGGGGTCTCAAACTGTACACTGCAAACCTTGTCTCTGGCTCTGACAAAGGTTTTTTGAAGAGATTCTTTGTTAAACTGCTGTGGGGAACCACAGATAAGTGTTGATTAGATAAAAGGGCATCGATTTAGAACAGTTTGAGAACCTTTGTACTATATACGGGTTTTCCTCTTCTATTTGTTTTTCTTTCCCCTTTTTTCTAAAATGTAGGAACAAGATTGCCAATTTTATCACAGGCATCAAATAGAGAGCATCCAAATTTGTTGCCAAAACCCTATATGTGAAGGGGGGTTAATAATAAGTATCAAGTTGAAAGTTTGCACTTATATTTTTACCATCAAAGAGGAATATTTTTACTTTTTTTTTCTTTATCAATGTTTTCTTACTGCTATTTTTCCCCCTTCAATAGAGTTGAACTTATACAGGGTGGTTCAGAAAAGATGGGAAAAACTTTAAAAAGTGATAGTTCACACCAATAGAAACAATTGTCATCAAATAATGCATGGTCTCACATGAAACGCAAACATTCTATCTCCTTTCGAAACAGCTGCAAATGTTGAAATGCCAATCCCGTTGAAATTTATCGGGAGAAAAAGAACACAGTGCATATGCAAATGTAACCTGGGGAAGAAGAAGCCATATGCAAATCTGAGTCACAGTGAACAAAAGGCGCAGATGCCAGCCCTGTGAAGTTATTCCAGCGTGCAACTGTTCTAACAGTTGTAACATATAGGATAATGGCCGGCTGGCATCCATGCTTTTTATTCACTGTGACGTAGATTTGTGTACAGTTTCTTCCCCAGGTTACATCTGCATACATGGTGTTCTTTTTCTCCTGGTAAATTTCAACAGGAATGCTGTTTTAATGTTTGCGAAGCGGCCGTTTCGACCATGTTAGACCATGCATTCTTTAATGACAATTGTTTGCATTGGTGTGTGCTATCACCTCTTGAAGCTTTTCCTATCTTTTCTGAATTACCCTGTATTACACAGAATATTTGCTTCAATTCTATTTAAAATGTTGCTTCAGCTAGATTCTAAATTAATAATCATTAAAAGACTTTATATTAAGGCTGGGAATCAATTAAAATTTTTACCTGGTTAATCAAAAATTTTTAATTGATTAATTTAATTTTAATTGAATATTTATCAAAACTGTATAATATTAATTGATGCTATAAAAATATATTTTATTTATTTGATGCACCTATTTGTCTGTTAACAAATATAAAAATAGATTAAGAAATTAGGACTGGTTGCTCAAAGCAATTCAATATGCTGAACATATTTATCAAATCCTGGAATTTCTTCATTTGAATTTTATATGGTTTTTTTTAGAAAATCTGTTATTTTAGGTTACTCACTGCTTTCAATCATACTGTTGCTTGTTTTCCTGGAAACTTCCCCCAACTGTTACTTTCAGGTAGAAGAGTTGATGCTACCCGAATACGGAAACAGTTGTTCACAGTGGAGACAATAAATTTTGGTTTTGTGTTCTAAACTCCCATCAAACTTAGTTTGAACTGAAATCAGTTTTCATTCAATCAACCTGTATTTCCCCCATGCCGATAAATTTGACCAAAATATTGATTCAAGTATTTTAAAATGTGATCACGAACCCAAGATGATATGTATAGCAACAGAAATTCTAATTGGTTTTGTCAAACAAATCAAGTTAATTTACAAACTGTTAATAAAAATTTAATTTTAATCAAATTAACTAACTCAAATAGAATTTTTAGCTCAATTGCATAATCAGACCAGCCCTACTTTAATATTCAAGTAAACTTTTTTTTTCCATGGGAGTTGTCTTGTGAGGGTCTATCTCTTGAGAAGTTATGTGGACTCCAACATTTTACAAATATGTCTTCTGAATATTTTTCAAAGAAGCCAACTGGCGCAACTAGATCAAATGGTGTCACATGTACATGTTAACTGTGTTTATTGCAATTTTGGATATTATTTACCAGAACTGGCTCTGCATCTTTGCCACTGACCCATTCATCTGCTGATATGGCTGGTGTATCAGCTAATGTGTCGGGATAAAGATCATCTTGAAACAGTTCAGACTATAAGAAATGAAAAACAAATAATTATTATCATTAAGTAACAATGTAGCATCTTCTTTGTATAAATGAATTTAAACATATGATCTGCTCAAAGTTGATCCTGGTCACCAGTTACTTACAGGGGGTGGACAAAATAATATGAACACCTGTGAAAAAATAACACTCGAGGGAACCTGTCGTATACTCCCGCTCTCTAGTGTGGAAGAGTGCCACCTAGCAGGCAAGAATGTGCACACATCAGTCTAGTCGTAGCAGCGATAGCAATCGGATGCAATATTTATAGGGACGTTAAAACTTTGTTATGGCTGACTGACCTCATAGATTTCTAAAGAGGCATGATTGTTGGAGCCCATCTTGCCGGGGCCACCATGACGAAAATGGCCACCCTTGTTGGTGTTGGGAGAAGTACTGTGTCGATGGTAATGACAGCCTATAGCAAACAGGGAAAGATATCATCTGCCAAGCATAACAGTGGCTGAAAGGCAAAGATTACTGATAGAGACAAAAGTGTTTTGAAGTGGATTGTGGCCAGAGAAGGCACAAGACAACAGCATCCCAGATAACTTCAGAGATGAACACACATCTACAGGAAGGTGTATCGACAACTATCCACCGTGAACTGCATACAGCAAACGTACACGGTAGAGCGGCTATTCCAAAACCATTGGTGACACCATGCAATGCCTTGAAACGACGAACATGGTTATGGTCATGAAATACGGTCGCACATATATATATATATATATATATGCTACGACTACACTGATGTGTGCACATTCTCGCTCGCTAGGTGGCACTCTTCCACACTAGAGGGCGGGAGTATACGACAGGTTCCCTCGAGTGTTATTTTTTCACAGGTGTTTATATTATTTTGTCCAACCCCTCTAAATAACTTTTGGCCTGGAGGGGCGGGTTAAAGCATAGGTTTATGTCAGTATTCTGGCCGACCATCAAATGGTGCAATATTAGTTCCCTGATTCTCGACCTGTGTTCCAAGATGATATTTCGGCCATTCACTCTGCTAGAATTGCCGGAGACTGGCTTGATGAATATGATGATGAACTGCAACACCTCGTGTGGCCCATGCAGCCCCCTGATTTTAATATAAATGAACCTTTGTGGGATATTTTGGAGACCAAACTGCACAGTAGGTTTCCACCTCCAAAGACACGTTCTGAATTAGTGACCTTTTCACAGGAGGAGTGGCTATGTAACCTTGTGACTGTTGTGTATGATTTGTATTTGTCCATCCCACGATGGATACAAGCTGTAATTAATGCAAAAGGAGGGCCAACAGCCTATTAATAATGATTTTATCTCATTTTGCAGGTGTTCATGTTATTTTGTCCAACCCCTGTAGGTTGCCAAAGCATTTATTGTAGATCTATTTTCTTCATGTTTAAGAATGATCTGTTTCTCAAAACCAAGCTAATTAATCTGTAAAAGTTATTTAAATTCGGGAGATAATTTGTCTGCTCTTCTTTTTTCCTGGTTAGAACATCTGTGAAAACATTTTTTTTTTAGAAAAAAGTAAATATTCTCTTATATCATTGGAAGTTCTCAATTTTCGGTTTTGAAGGAATAAAGCTTTAATCATGAAAAATTTACTGTTGGTTAATTGATTAAAAACGTCAGCATAAAACGATGAAATATTTCTTACTTTTCTTGGCACTGTAAAAGCTATTACTTCGCAAAAACCTCTTGAGTAAAGCTTGTAAAGCCTGAAATGAAAAAAAATTATTTTTGTGCTAGTATTTAGACAATGATAATAGTGACTACATCATTAAATATTTTCAATACGTTGGCCATATCATTTATTGCGAAAAACATAAGCCATAAAAACACTAACAGCCTATTACTAGCAATACTTTCGAATTACAATGGAATACGAAAGTCTAAATTTCAGTGGTACCTTGCAATTTCACATTGATGCACATCACAGCCTCGCTTAGGCATCCAGCCGTAACCTCTCTGTGGTTCATTCGACTGAAACGTGTTGATATAATGAACAAAAGGTGGCTCATCAGTTATCTCAAAGTATCGAACGCTACTGTCTCCCTAGAAAAAAAAATTTTATGGATCTGTAATCGCAATATATATAGGGTGATTCCTCAGTTTCCTTGGCCACATTTTACTGGTGAACCATTAATCCTAGAAGCATACTTCTGATCAGAGAAAGTATCCAAATAACATGCAGACTTTAGTTAAGTCATTCATACTGCGAGGGTTGTATAATAATTGAAATTTAAAAATATCAACTTTTTTCATAACGACATCCTGTCCTAAAAAAACCTAATTAGAAAGTTGTTGACCGGTCTCTCCTGAGACCAACAAAAACAATTCCATGTTTTTAAGTGCTATTTTCTTGAATTTCGAGGAATTTGAAAATTTAAAATCAGGGAAAAGTTGGGAAAGAACAGCAAGAACTAACAGACAAGCTCACATTATGTTGTTTTTAGCCATTTTTTTAATTCAAATGTCTCCGCAAATGTCGCACTTAAAAACTTGGAAGTTCTTTTTGTTGGCCTCGGGAGAGATGAGACAACAACTTTCTAATTAGGTTTTTGAGGACAGAGTGCTCGCATAAAAAGTTAGTTTTTATATTTTAATACAATCCTTTGTAACATAAGTAACTTATCTTAGTTTTACATGTTATTTAGCTACTTTTCTAACTGGAAATGCCTCTAGGATCAACAATCCGTCAATAAAATGTGGCAAGGGAAATTATGAAACCAGGAATGAAGTGTACTGATTGAAAGAGAAATCACCTGACAGTTAGTTACCAAATTGGCATATATGGGTTCCTAATACTTTACATATTAGCAATCTCAAGATGCAACAAGTATACAGATTAGAGAATCATGATCATGAGGATGGAAATACAGGAAAGGCTCAGATAGTAACTAAAAATCTTGAAATATCCTCTTGGAATTCATCAAGATACCAGTATAAATGCCAGTCCCCTCCCCCCCCGCCCCCCTCCTTTCCCATGTTGAATACTGAGGACAAAGATTTAGAAAATTCCTATTACCTAGAAATAGGAATTTTCAAAGTGAAAGTTATAACCGAATGGGAAATCCAATTGGATCCCATCCTATCTATATATATAAAATTGATTTTCTGTGTGTGTGTGTGTGTGTGTTCTCTATACAAATCTACAATTTTAGATCGATCGTCGCCAAATTTTACATATATACCAAATGGGACCCGACTTGAACGATAGGCTACTTTAAAATTTCGTCAGCCCAGGGCAAATGCCCCAAATGGGCAAAAAACTGTCCAGCAACAATGGTTTTTGGGCCTCAACAATCACTTTCCGAACATTTACTTTGGTTACCGTGGTTCCCTAGCAATGCGTTTCAGACGTGTATATGCCTTTACAACGGTTCGTCACTTCTTTAATCCTGTTAGTATATGTATAATAGTTTATGCCTTTATAATGGTTTGCCACATTTTCAATATACTCTCAGTAATGAGGCTTTTTGAATAGACGTCATAATCATCATCAGCATCGCTTTGAGAGTCAGGAAAAGGGTGATCCTCATAGAAATCAGTGCTAAAATTGTCGATTTTACTGTAGAAATGCGGAAATTAGTGGGATTTTCCGCCCCATCAATAATTTTAAAAATTATATTGAATTCTCGATTTTTGAAATATTCAGTTCGCTTAGCGATATACGAAGCCCAGGAGATTAAATATGAAGTAATTAGCCAAACCTATACTTTTGAGTTGGATATTCGAGCAATATCATTGATTTCATTTATATCTTCTCAAGTATGAAAATTAATGTCTCCATATTGTCTCTTTTAATATTTATTTGCATAAATTCATGTGGGTTAGGATATTTTAAAATTAAAATTTTTGCCCGTGAAAAGTGCATCGAAAAAATTCCGCAGCTTTAACTAAGGATTTTTGGAAGCTGGAACAGACAGATGGATAACTTGAAGTTCGGGGGGGGGGGGGGGGATCGAAATACCTAGCGCTCCTTAAAAAAAGAAAAATATATATTCATTTCTGCGTTTCTGTGTAAATCTATATTTGTTTATTTCATGAATCGCGCAGGTCGCCATATTGGTTAACTTGGACACGGTTTGTATGTCACTCAAGAAAAATAGAGGGAGATATCACGTGATCCAAAAAAGCCTCATTGAAGAAAACCCGGGCAGCGCCGGGTATTATAGCTAGTGGATATATAATATCCAATACTGATCTTATTTTCTAAAGCTGTAAATTTATCAGAACAAATCACCAAGTATGAATGAATTTGAATTAAAAGCTAATTATTGCACGACTAATAGCAGTAGACTTTAACTGGACTTGGTTGAACTTTTTCCTGGGTATGGTGATTCATAACATGTACATGCATACATACCTTTGCACATAAATACAGCAGATTTACATCAGGGTCATATATTGGGGTTAAGACACCGTTGCTAGTATCCAACTCCTCCAACACAATAGGTTCTGATAAAGCAACCTGCAAATCAAAAGAGGAAAAAAATTCTCAATTTTATTGTGGGTGCCAGTGAGTATTCAGAACACAGCTTGATCCAGAAAAAAGAATCATATAGTCACAAAGCTACTTGTAAAGATCATGTAGAAATTATGAAGCGAAATATCAATTTTGTTTAAATGTCTAGAATGTGTGAAGGCCAGGGATAGTTGTATGAGTAGCGTACTAGATTATATTAAAAATTGAAAGATTTTCAAAATTTATCTTGATCTTTTCAGAATTGAAGGTTTGATATAGTTATGTTTTACCTCACTCCTTAATGCATATTGTCTCTCGCTCATTCGTGAAAAACCGGTCGTAAGTATCAAACCATTTTTCAGGAATACAGCTTTCTGTGGTTTGGCACCTTCATGTCCTGGGGCATCCTGCGAATAAGGAACATCACATTCATAAATGCAATATTTGCATATGTTCTAACAATATCTTTGTTCAGTTATAATAATAGTGTTTTTTGTAGTCATTTTAATATTATCAATGAAGAACTCTGAATTCTCAATAAATTGGGCATGATGTCATTACCTGTTCCATTTCACCAGATCTTGGATCATATATCCTGATTCGTCTGTCTTTGCACGTTGTAACAATCCTTGAGCCTTCCCAATTCCAAGCGACAGAATAGATGAGATCAGGGTGAGTGATCTGGAAAAGAATTTCTGCTGTTCCAACATTCCAGATGAATATTTTCAAGTCTGCACCTGAAAATGTGGATATGATGTATGTTACGATAATTTACCAACCTTAAGGTTCAACAATTCCAGAAATTTTGGATAATTAACTTTCACAAGGCATTTAAAGTAACAGGAATTAATTAAAATAGCACATAAAGGTATTCTCTTTCAAAATATTCATTTTTTACAAAAATATGCAAGAATATTTGTAATCATCTTGTGTGTGTGTGTGGGGGGGGGGGGGAGATACAAGCTTTTATATTCTTATAAGCATATGTAGTAGAACTGCTCTTTTTTCTCTAGATATTCTAAACCAGCAGTTAACAGTTTGTGTTCAACGGACCCTTTGTATGAATAAGACACAGCGCCGTAACTGGAAACAAAAAAATTACTCTCTTGCCTGGTGCCAGTGTATAGTTTAGCACACGTTAATTTTTAACGAAAAATAGTGAACTTAACTTCCTTCCCCTTCGCCCCCTCCCTGACCTCCCTTTGTTGTGGCCTTGATAAGACAAAGGCTACAGACCCCTTTACAAAATAACATTCAGCACATTATAATGAAAAAGAAGTTAATTGTTTTTTCATCCAAGCTCACAGATTCCCCGAATTCCCTTTCAGGACCCCCAAGGTGTCTGCGGATCCTTGGTTAAAAATGACTGCCCCTAAACCTTCTTCAAAGCATACCATTCACTTGATGTGATTTGCTAATTTTACCATAGACAGGGATTTTAGAAGCATTTTAAACATTTGCAGTTTTAATGTACATTATGTACACAATCAGTTTCCTCCCTGGTTTAATTGTCGTTATTAATCTGGATTTCCCCTCTGACCAGCTGGCTCACCCTTTGTCCCAGTTATACCATATAAGAGTGGCTGTCATCATTCGTTGGTGTCTCAGAGAGAAGAGCTTAGGGAAATAAGAGCGATTTGACTGAACAAATTAAATTTTACTTTTTTTATTTCAAAATTTTATACATGTGCAAATTCTTCCGAAAAAATTCATTTGGTACAGAAAAAAATATATATTAATAGTAATTAAAGTACTCACACAGCTGCTAAGGTTTCCATAAAATATATATATCATACACTTACTGGCACTAAGCAAGACATTATTTGCAACAGGATGCCAAACAATCATTCCTGCTCTCCTCTGGTGACCAATCAATTCGACTAGAGGGTCACTGAGGGGTCGCACCAGCCCCAGATCTGGTATTTGCCACACACGAACAATACCATCTTCTGAGCCACTAGCAATGATATTGTCATTGAAAGGACACCATGCTATATCTAACACAGGACCCCTGTGTCCAGAAACGAGAGGGTAGTTCGGCTCAACTCGTCCAACCTAAATGAGAAATAATTCATATATTAATTTTTTCCCCTTGAAAAAATTAAAATTACATAACTTATGAAAATTACAAGCTTCAGTAGCTGGACCTTGTTCAAAGGTAGAACCAAAAATGCTCCACCGCCTGCCGCTTCTATGACAATGGCAAGAAATTTGGGATTGACCGCACAGAAACTGGAGTCCCATGAGTTTGACGTTATCCTGATGTTATCGTAACACTGCTCCCTTTTTAAGGGCTGGCCGAATATGTGCCGGAACTTGCTACTCCTGACTATTCTGAAAGACATCTGAAAAAATAACAAAGAACTTTCATCAGCAAAAAAAAGCTTTAATATCTATTATAATGATGTAATGATAAAAAAAACTTATAATATAAAATATTAGTCTCATTTAATATAATTTATTTTATTATATTTAACTATTATTTATTTAGTTATGGTGTTTATTCTATTATAGGCCTATTTATTCACGTCTGCATTTGTCCAATGTTTCTGGACGAAGTTCCTATGTTTCACAAGTTAAAAAAACCACACACAGGATGTTAAAGACGCACTTGTGTTTATTTCCTCTTCCACTTCCTGTAGAAAGGAGGAGGTACTCAAAGGAATGATTTGTGACACAATTGTAGGTTAAGATATGGAATGTAGATAGATCTTTATGCAGGATGATGACATTGATGAGCGGATAAGGAAAAACATCCCTCACTTTTGAATTCATGATTTCATGAATTCTCAATTTTTAATTCGTCTGTGCAAAGTGAAAGATCATAGAATGATTTAATTTTTAGAATAGATACACATCTGAATAAATGTACTAATATGGGATATAAAAATTATTCAATATACTGGTGATTCTTAACTATGTTCTGGTGGCCACATGTTTCTGCATCAGCTTTCTAGGTCCTCCATGCAATGTTCAGAGGACAATTAATAGTTTTAATTTTAAACATTAGGGGCTTTGATAAGTCCCCAAAGCAAAATATGCCAAACAAGGTGACGTACGTCCCAGACCAATCAGTGCTGCTGCAGAACAATCTGTAAGAATTTTAAGAAAAGTGTAGGAAACACACTAATATGGGAAATTTTTCCCGCAGAACATATCCTGTCAACTGAGAGCTCGTTGCAGAACAATGCAAAACATTCTGCTGTGAAGGGGCTGGGGGGGGGGGGGTGGTGATACATCAGATAGTAAGAACTATTGTTTTATGGTATTAAATTGAATGTGGTGTAATTTTTTTTTTTCAACTGCTACAGAACTTTGTGGACCCTTCTTCTTTTTTGTGTTGGTAGATTACTGTCATAACTTCTGATAATATTGTATTGTTTCCAATTTCTAATTTAGCAATCACAGAAATTTTAAGCACTGTCACCAATTTTTTAGTTGCAATGAAAACACCCAAGATTTGTTGAGCCCTAGTATTGAGTGTATTTTTGAATACATTAATTTCATGAGGACAAAAAACTTGTGGGATATAGCCCAACCTTTTGTGTCTTCTTGGCCACAGTGGAAGGAAAAAAATGTTTTGCGCCGCACTCTAAATGCAAAAGATAGTTGATGAGAGCATTTTGAAGCCAATTTCATCATTTCAAGTAAAAAAGGAAACTGAAAAGCCGACCTCTTCTTCTTGTCTCCAGTGGTAAAATATTCATGTATATCCATTCCAAATCATTCATTTGGAACCAAACACAAGTCAACAACTAAGTCATACAAAAGTGGAAAAAAATAAATTTGGACCATTTTCTCTTTTTGATTGGGGGGGATATGCTTATTTCCTAAAAAAATATAGCTGACAACTAATTCTTTACTTTTTTTTTACATTTGTCAAGCATTGCATTATGGTACTCCGACTTAGAATGACATGTTTATGTGTTGTATTTTAAACTGCTCGATAGAATAAATTGCTATCTTCGATAAATTTTGCCATCTTCCTTATATTTCTCAGAGATTAGCTATAGTTTATTTCTTATAGGCCTATTTGAAATCACATTATATTCAAATTGTTATTACCATAAGAAATAATAATGAAAACTCCATGTTTTTAAGGTATTTGCAGAAAAAGACAGGAGTATGTGATGTCAATTACATATTTTTTCCTGTATTTAATGAACTGATCATAAAAGAATTGAATAAATGTGATTTGAACTCTTCTTTGCTAATTAAATATATGAAGAATTTCTTGAGGACTTTAAGGACTTATATAATGTTCTGTGATATTGAAGATGGTATCTTGCTTTTCCTAAAAGCAATTTTAAGTCAATTTTATTCATGTATTTTTTGAAACTGGAACATTCAGCAAGTATTTAAATACTGTTCTCTTGTATGCAGAAAAAAATGCGGATGAGATTTGAGAGAATTTAATTATGTTGAAGTACAATCACATCAGTATTGTTAGAAAATTGTCATCTATCAGCAAACCTTTCTTCTTCTTACAGGTTATGATAAAACCTGAAAAATGCAGGCTATTCAAAAAAATAATTAATCTGTCAGTTAGTATGATGGGGTCTTTGAGTCCTGTTGGTAGACTGAATAATTTAAAACATTCAACAATGTTTTTAATACAGTAGAAGTCCATTAACAACAGCTCACAATTGTAAAAAACTAGTCATTGTAATGAACTTCTCATTAAGTATCTTCAACATTGGTTCTTTAATGATCACTTGTGATGGTAAGATTCTTGTCATATCTGATTTTCACTATATTATTTATCTTCATGTTCTTATCATTATTATTGTCATATCTCCTTTTTTTGTTGATAGTGTTTACATAATCTCAATTTATATGGAGTTGAAAATTCTTTATAACGATACCCCTCCATAACAACTTTTTGTTATTTACAATAACTCTACACACCTTTTTATAATATTACTCGAAGAACTTTTCATAGTGTTAATATATTTCATCTATAAAGATACGCTTCTCCGATCCCTTGGTATAGTTATGTTGGCATTCAATGTATTTTTTCGTTAATCATCTTATTGTTAATCTTAATTAAACAATGTCTTTTTATAGGGCAACACAGGAGCCCCCACAAAGACACAGCTCTGGGCCCTAAAAGGCATTAGAAGGCCCCCCATGATATACATGCCATCAATAATTTATGAGAATATTTAAATTGGTATTTTCATTGTTCCAGCCATGTAATTAATCCAAAACACCATATTTGCCCAGAGGCCCATGATAAGAGGCAATCTTTACAACATCATGAGTCCCTGGGCAAAGTGATATTTTCTAGGCTCCCCTCCCCCTTTATCTGGTTAGAAATACCATCTGCCAATTCATGTGTACTTATTCTCACAAATTGGGATCACAAATAGTAGTAGATATTATCGCAGAGCACCTATATGCACCTGAGGTCCTCAGGCCATGCCCAGTGCCGTTGACACAATGGGCCCACCGGTTCACAGCCCAAGTGCCTCACGATAATGAGATAAGATTGTTTAAGATTTTCAAGATTTGAGTGTATGTGGTTCTGTGGGCATGTAAGTCTCTAGCAAGGGGGGGGGGAAGGAATTCATTCCTCTCCTCCTCCCTTGTGTGTGTTAGAAAATGACTGGTTTTTATGGAAAAACATTGTTAAATCTATTGTTCTATCACTTTGATCCCCTTCCAAATACTAGTCGTTCCCTTCAAAATCAATTTCTGGTTATGGCCCTGTAGGCATATCTAGTCACATAGAGTCCGAAAAATCACTTTGCCAGAGGCCCATGATGCTCTCAAGTCGGCCCCATGCATTAAGACTTCCCTGAATATTGATTCACAATGCAAAACGCGAACGTATTGAGTCATAAGTGTACAATGGGGTTTTTAACTGGTGTTGTCTACCATTATTTGTGAATGTTAATGAATATAATACCGGTGGAAGCAATTACAGAGCTCCACGTAATCCCCCCATCAACATCAGACCCCATTCAAACATCACGAAGTAATCAATAAAAAATAAACGAATCATTAAATGTATTGATAAATCTATCACAACCAATAACCATTTGAAACCGCATATATAAAACATGCAACAATAACATTAGATCGCTGATAAACGTTTGTTTATGGAAAAAGGAAAAAAAAAGAAAGCCGGTGCAATTTGTAAACAAGAAAAAAAGAAGAAAAACCGATAAACAAAAACTCAGATTTTAAAAGAAGTAAATTATCTCCAAAGAAAAAAAAAAAAAAGAATCAAATGTTTTTAAATAAAAGAAGAAAGAGAAGAATCGAGAGAACAAAGAGCATTTTTTGACTCACTTCAGAAAAATCCTAGAAAATTGATAGTCGTGCTAATCCGATTTTTAAAAAAAAAAAAGAGGGATCGGTGATGGAATAATATAAGCTACTAAAACCAAAAATTTAATTTTTGTGCGGATTTTATTTAAATATTTAAACTAAGCATGCTTTTTAAAAACTTGAATCGCGAAGCATTAAAAAATAAATAAATAAAATAAAATATAATTCTAAGCGCATGCGTTCGGGGTGAAAACGCGGCACACACCCGCGCTGTTTACCATGTAAGGAGGTTGGGAGCTTATTGCACAGCTTGACGACCCAACTCAAAATTAGCACCAGAAGCAAAGAAGAAGAAGCCAAGCGCAATCATCATCACCACCACCACCAACGAGGAGGGAATGGCTCGCTCGCTCGCTCTCCTCTCCTGGCAAAATCCCATCCAGAAAATGGAGGAGAGGGATGAGATTTTATAGGATTTAATCACATCCAGTTTGCTCATTCCGAGCTCAGCTCTTTTTTTATGTATGAAAGTGGGGAGCCCCTTGGCTTAGAGTTTCCGCGGGGACCCATAGGCAGGGCATGGGCGGAGATAACGAGCCCCCCCCCCCCTGCGGGTCGACTGATCTAATGTATATATGAATCGGCATCATCATCATGGCCCCCCACAAGGGGGAGGCTGACAGGGCCCGGGACAATTCTCATCATTTCTTTGTTTTTTTCACGCCATAAATTCACTATAAAGGAGTCTGTGAAAAGTCTGGTCTGGGGGTCCGCATCAGGATGTGGGGGCCATGATCATCATCGTGCCCCCCCCCCCAGACTTCCAAGTCCATCTCGTCCTATGAGGTAGGGTCGCAACTTGAATAAAGAATTCACTCTGTTGCCGGTGCCCATTTGATTTTTAGCGCAAAAAAGATTAAACTCGGCACCCTTTATGGTCTAGCGCCCGTTGCACCAGCCCGCCCGCCATACCTTTGGTGCGGCCCTGCTCACAGGCGTACGCTTCATTTTCGTGGGGGGGGGGGGGGGGGTTCGTTTCTTACCGCATAATAACACTAAAATCTCGACGTTTCCCCCCCCCCCCTTCCTTTTTTATCAGTTATCATATCATAGGTGGAGATACGGGGAGGGCAGCATCAAAGGTATTCGATTCATCTAATGTATATGTGTATATATATGAATAAGCATCATCATCATGCCCCCCCCCCAGCAATGACCGTGCCCCAGACTTTCAAGTCTATCCTCCACTTATGTACAGGGTGTCCTGTAAGTGCTAATGCGGCCTTTATCGCTTTATTTCATCAACCGTCCGTCGTAGAGATGTGATTCCAGTTTAAAAAATGCTCAAAAAGCATTCAAAAATTACCCTGTACCAGTTTTAAGAGTGAAAATACAGTGTGTCACAAAATAAAAAATACATTAGAAAGTGCCTTGTTTTTTCTTAGCCCAGCAAAAAAAATCTATGTTTCTAACTGCAATATTCACTGAAATATTTTAATTCAAAAATCAGAGAAAAGTTGGGAAATAACAGCAAAAAACATACAGACAACACTTCTTTCCTCTCATTTCTGTCCTTTCCCAACTTTTATGTATTCAATTTTTGAATTCAAACATTGCAGCTAAAAACATACGATCTCTTTTGTTGGACTTGGAAAAAAGGGGGCAACAACTTTCTAGTTGGAAGTTAAGGAACGCGGGAACCGTATAAAAATTTAATTTTTTTTTTGACACATTGTATTTTCACTCTAAAAATTAGTACAGAGTAATTTCAAATACATTTTAAGCACTTTTCAAATTCAAACCATACCTCTAAAAATTGTTGATGAGATAAAGGCCGCATTAGCACTTACAGGACAACACCCTGGATATAGGCTATTGCCATGGCCTACACAAGGGTGTGGGCTGACAAGGCTCAACCCCTAGACAATTACCACCATTTTTATTTTTTCATGCTACAAATTCATTACAGAAGTTGTCTATAAACATGGGCAATTTACTACCTAGTAAGTTGTGCTGTAAGTGTGTGTATCTAGTGTTGTGGTTGATTTTTCAGTGCTGCCATCTATATTTCAAAAGTGAGGTACAATGACTGAATATTTGTATTGACTGTGGGCCTGTTGCTCTCTGTAGCAAAACTTTTTAACGAGGAGATCGGCTCGCATTTGTGTCTCAAAGTTGGAACCCCCAGAATAGTTTCAAGGATCAATGAAATTCTGAAATGAATAAAAAGTGATTTTTTAGAAAATCATTGAAAATCAAGAATTGAGTAAAGTACAGGGACGCCGGCAGTCAAAACTGTTTGGTATTGCTCGAGTAATGAACATAATGTTCACTTGGATATGTATGAAAACCATACGTCACACATTCAACAAAAATGTCAGTTTTTGGTAAATCTTCCATCGCTCGAACTCATGGGGAGGGAAAGGAGGTATATTTGAATGATGATTGGTGTTGCTGAGCATTGCCATTCAAATGATTGGTGTTGCTTTAACAACATGAGCATATATGTTCCAACGTCCCTGGTAAAGTAGTAGAGTACTTTTCAATGATCTAGAGGCACCTGTTGTTTGATTCAGGGCCATCATCCAGACTCTGTTGCCGAATCTTCAAGATTCAAGCCAGTATGTGACAAAACATGTGTGCAATCATGTGATCAATCAAAAGAGTGACCTAAAGAGCAAAGGCCTAGGTCAGAGTGACCAAAGTTATGTGTGAGTATAGCAGTGACCAAAAAAAATGACCTAGAGCATGTGAGAGACCAAAACAGTGTACAAGCATGTGAATGACAAAAACTGTTTAAAAGTATGTGAGTGACCCGAAAAGCGAGGGACCTAGAGAATTATGAGCATGGGAGTGACATGGAAAACAAGGGACTAGATCGATGAAAAACTGAAATAGTGACCTAGAGAGAGTGCAAGTATGTGAACGACCAAAAGAATGATATAGTTAATTTATATCATGAAAAAACAAACATTATGACAATCATTCCGGGCCCCAGGGCTGTAGCCCTGTAAGCCCCCACTCTTGTGGGGGGTCCATGGGCATGGGAGTGCCCAAAAGAGGGACATGGAGACACAAGCATATTCACAAGGGGTGGCAAAGTAGAAGCACAGGGAGACAAATTCAAGGAATGGGTGGGTCAAGAAAGTCAAACTAGAATGGGAGGACAGCAAAATTTGTGTAGCCCACAGGCGACAAAACAATAAATTCAACACTAGACTCTCTCTCTCCACTTTTCGCATTCATCACTTTCATCATCTGGTATTATAGTGAATATTTTTTACACACCCCGATACCATCAACTGAAGGTCCTTTGACCATATTTGGGTGGGCTCATGTTTTAAGACAGCCATGCCAGACAGATACGTCTTAGAAAGGAGTTATACATACCTAATAGTTAACCATGAGGTCATATTAATGATTTAAGAGGTTTGGTGGGGTAGAAGGGCTTTTTCCGACTTCCATAAAAAATGTCTTTCAGAGGTCAAACAGAAAATTAAGTTTGTAACAAAATAATATATTGAAACCGAAGGAAAACAATTTTCCAATGATTTTTTTGAGATCAATGTTCAGCTCAGTATTCTAGACCTGGAGTCCTGCTGTATTGTCCATTAAGATAATTAACCAATAAAATTATCATAAAAATATAAAAATTTTATTAAAAGAACAGTATAAACACAAAATTGAACTTTTGAGGAATCAAATTTACAAATTATTGTCATTTTGAATTTGAAAATCACGCTCTATCACAAGTTTGTGAATGTTCAAGAGTTCTCGCTGTTGTACTTCCACAGGCCAAGTTTTAATGATGGATCCAAGATACTTGAAAAAGCTGTCTACATGGCTGCTGGTTTCGTTTTTTTGCTGTGCAGGTTGGTGTGTGGCGTCATTCTCCTCTTTTGTCTTTATTCTCTTAGATGGTATGAAATCTGTAAAAGATGTGTAGATATTCGTATGAATAAAGATATCGTAGAAGGACTGTTTGAAAATATAGAGAAAATGTTCCTTTCACAAATGTTTCAAAATTATGCAATTATTCAAACATGCTTAACATTATTCAAATGTTAGGCACCAAATTCTTCAATCACATAAGAACGTGATGCCTGGGATTTGTCAAGCCCTAGTTACCAAGCGTGTGCCCCCAGAGCCACCCTTACCTGATTCGAGGCCCGGTGCAAGAATAATTTTGGTTCTCCTTAGTCCCAATTTATATATTTTGTGGGGGAGAAAAATTGAGCACCCAAAGATTCATGCATTATCATAGAATATGCGGAAATGTTAAAAAATATCAATCGCTAATAAAAATTAGAATTAATGAAAGAAAAAACCCAGAATTGATGAAAATTCAGAATTAATGAGAGAGAAAAATCCAGAATTGATGAAAATTCAGAATTAATGAGAGAGAAAAATCCAGAATTGATGAAAATTCAGAATTAATGAGAGAGAAAAACCCAGAATTGATGAAAATTCAACCCAGAACAGATAAAAATGCAGAACTAATGAGAGAGAAAAAACCCAGAATTGATGAAAGTTCAGAATTAATGAGAGAGAAAACCCCAGAATTGATGAAAATTCAGAATTAATGAGAGAGAAAAACCCAGAATTGATGAAAGTTCAGAATTAATGAGAGAGAAAACCCCAGAATTGATGAAAATTCAGAATTAATGAGAGAGGAAAAAAACCAGAATTGATTAATATTCAGAATTAAAGAAAACTCAGAATTTGTAAAAATTCCAGAATCAAATCAGTTGAATCTCAGACACCTTGCTTATAACAAAAAAAAAAGGTTTTTTTTTTAATGTATGTATATATTATTTTCCCTTTTCTACTGTGAGTACAGGAGACACGGTGTGACCACACCTGTCGCATACCCCCAAGGGCAGTTCTGCGTGCGCTTGCATTCTATTGAGCATAACCAGGGATCCCTGTACATCAGGATATCATACTGGGGTGTTGCATTACGTATCTATACAGGGTACATCTGTAAGTGCTAATGCAGCCTTTATCTCATCAACTATCCATGGCAGAGATACTGTTTCAATTTAAAAAATGTTCGGAAGATGCATAAAAATTACCCTGTGCCAGTTTTGAGGATGAAAATACAGTGCATAACAAAATAAAGAAATCATAATTTTTACATGGTTCCTCCCCTCGCCCAATGAGAAATTTGTTGCCCTGTCTCTCTTGAGGCCAACAAAAAAAATTCACTTTTCTAAGTGCAATATTCGATGAGATATTCAAAAATCTGAAAAAAAAAGTTGGGAAAGACCTGTTTAAAAATGAGGGAAAGGAGCGTGTTGTCAGTTAGTTTTTGCTGTCTATTAATACCATTAAACTCATTTCATAACCTTGGAGCAAGAAAGAATAAACATTTTTTGTAAATGGTTTTTGTTTGTAATGGTATATGATATATAGACCAATGTTTCCCAAAGTGGGCAATGGAAACGGTCCGGGGGGGGCGATAGAAGCTATGAGTATAACATAGGATCCTATGGGTTCACTTGAGTCGGGGCGATGAGAGGGAAAAAAAATCTGAATAAGGGGGCGATGGAACAAAAAAAAGTTTGGATAACTATGATGTAGACTCTCCGTTCGTAAAATGCTTCTTTGTGTAATTGGTCTGCTGAGATACGAGTCAGGATTTTTATGCATGAACAGCAATGCTTTGAATAAATAAAGTTCATGAACGTTAAAATGAATTAGTGATACACTGCCTTGCGAGAAAATATCGTTAATATGCAGAATATCTTGTCAAAAAAAAAAATCAGAAACAATTTATAGATAAAATAGAATTTTTGTATGTTTCTCCCCCAGACAGTTAATCGGTATAATATATGTGTAAATTACCCATGCATAGAAAGCTTCTCTGAAACTGTTATACGAAATAATCAATTTTAGTTTAAAAGTCGAACTTGAAATTGCCGTTAGTTTATTGATAATTAGATTAGTGCGACCTTTCCATTTCAAGTTGGACGAGACAAGTAATCCAAGACATCTATAATTTATTACTCTTTCTACACAAGCGTGCAATTTCCAAAATTTATCCTATCATATTTCTAGCTATGGGGGAGGAAAAAAATTGCAACACTAAACAGGATATCAGGAATCTGCGTAAGAGTGCAATTGTGTAACCTGCTCTAACACCAGAATTCAGCTAAACAAATTGTGGCATTAAATCAGAGTTCAACTGCACATGGGTATAAAATCCGATCTCCGAAAAAACTGAACGTTTTCACTAGAAAAGAAAACCCTCATTGTGTCTCATTATTATCCTGGTCTGTCATGTAGAAAACAATGTAAATGTAATGTTTTTTTTTAAAAATACGTACTTTCAAATGATTTTCGTTTGGTAGCATTTGCAGAATATTCTGCAGTATTCTCTACAGAGCTAGTACTGCCAAATTCTTCAAATTTTGTATCACAATAAGAAATATTAGCCTGCTGTGGAGCTGATTCTTTAAATCTTGCACCAATCTCTGTCTCTTTAGACTCTGTGACATTATTAGAACTCACACTTGTTACCTTCATCACAATTGGTGTCACGCTGCATGGCAAGATCATTTGCGGATTGTCTGATTCGTGAGATTCTGCTATGCTGGACTCATCGTCCAATATTTCTATCTCTTCAGCATCTGGAGTTTCCTCTTTCACTGTGATGGCCTTGTCTGTCTGGTTGGGAATGATGTATGTTGGTACTGTCGGTTCTGAGCTGCCTGGCGGAGTCGCTGGGTGACGACTGGAATTGGAAGGAAAACACAGCTTAAATATGAACAAAGAATAGAGTTCAATTGAATTGATACAGGGGGTTGGACAAATCGCAAAAAAATCTAGGTGCCAGAAAAAATTTTACCCGCAGAAAAGGTCTAAATTGTTTCTTTCAAAAGCAAAAATTGTTTCTTTCGACTTTTTCAGGGCATAGTGACCCACTTCCATGTTTGAAGATATGCTGCTGTAAATTCCAAACATTTTATGCAGCTCTCAGCCTGCAATTTAGTAACTACAGAAAATATTTCAGGCGCAAACACCAATTCTTTATTCATCATGGCAACCTGGGATTTGTCCAGCTCTGATACATACACCGACCAAAAATTAATTTATTGTAGGGGGGGGGGGAAGGCTCCATCAAAAACCTCGGTCCAAAGGGGGTAGTCTTAACATGTGGATCTGTCAGATATTATATATGAAATGGGGGGACGGGGTAGCCCTTGTGACCAAATATAATTATCACAATAAATCCTAATACATCTCACACATTGCTATAAACTGAAATGACTGGCTCTTTAAATCCGGTAGGAGGGGTCCCTAGGGAATGTCTTTCCCTAAAGTTTTTCATGGGTCTCACAATCAATGCCATTTTAACACATACCCAGGGGCTTGAGAGTGAAGAATCCCTCACAAAAACGCAATCTGATTGAAATTTTTTTGGGAGTAAGCATGTAAATTTGTAAGCCAGGTAGGGCCTCAGAAAACTCACTTGGCCCAGGGAAGCTCTTGATGTTCTTAAGATGGCCCTGCTCATGGTGTTGTTCAGAATTTGTGGAATGTTAAAATTTTTGTCAACATGAAAGCGACTGGTAGTCTTCTAAGTGGTTCAAAAGAGCTTTTAAAGAGGTAAATGTGAACGTCCCTACATGCTTTAAAAATCAGGGTTTTTTTTTGCAATTTCTCTTTTGGTACTTAGTGTTTACCATTTTTACCTTTCAATTTTAAGTCACTGCCATGCAATTGACTGACAGGAAAATCCATTGACGGAAAAATCAGTGCTGGGAAAATTCATTGACAACAGTTCATTACCAGCGAGTGACTGAATGAGCCAGTGAGTGATCACCAGAATGACCGAGTGGGTGAGGGACTGATTGAGTGACCATATGAGTGAACTTGTGAATGTGTAAGTGACCAAGTGAGAGGGCGACAGAGTGATTGAGCAACTGTATGCGTGAACAGTTGCGCTTTAGTGGTACAACTATAAAGAAACACTTCTCCAATCCCTTGGTATTGTTATGTTGGCATTCACTGTATTTTTTTTAATCTTAATTAAAGACTGTCTTTTTATTGATGTTGTCCACAAAGGCACAGCAAGGGGGTATCTTTATAGTTGCTCGCGTTGTTGAGTGAGCGAGCGATTGAACAGCTCACTCGTGCATACTCATCTGCTCACTGACTTCTTGATTCACTTGATTATTCACTTAATCAGGGGATGAGCAACGACATATGGCATTTCGTGTATGAATTGCATGGTAGTAAACTTTCTGCTGATTAATTTTTTGCGTATAATTGTTCATATTATAGATCCCCTGGTTACATGGGGGGGGGGGGAATGTAGGTTTTCACGACAAGCCTTTCTCACTTGTTGTTACTGTTTAACTTCAGAAGATATCTGCCACAAATGTGGACGAAATGTCAGGAAGAAAATGCCTTAACTATTAGGCCATGACCCGATAGCTGGGAAATCGCTTGTTGCAATGAATTTCTTAAAGAGAAATTGAATTCTTTGTCTTCAAACAGTATTGAAAACGACAGAAATTATAAATATATAACGGTGCTTTCTTCCGATATATTTATTTTTTCACCACGAAAATTTTTTTTATCATCTGGAGGTGAAACTAAAAATCTACTGGTGTAATACTTGAATGACCCCCCCCCCACCCCACCTTCTGGTTATTTTTCTAACTTCTTTCAGTCCATCCCAATAAGAAGCTCTTCAATAACAGCTTTGGTCCATCCTTTAATAGTTTGTGCTATCCTTTACGGCTCTTTTCTAGAACTCCTGCCCCCCCCCCCTGCAGAGCCGCAACTAGTGGGGGGGGGACAGGTGGGTCTGGTCAGTGCCGTCTTAACGCATGGGCCCCCGCGGACGTAAAGAGAAGAGGGGCCTCACAAGAATGAGATCCGGTTGAAATTTTCTAGGATTTACCAGGTAGGGCCTCCGAAAAACCACTTGGCCCGGGGGCCCATGATACTCTTGAGACGGCCCTGGGTCTGGTGCCCCGGGTGCGGGACTAGAATGGGAGCGCGAAATTCTTTTAACTGCTCCTTCGTCTACACAGCACGGGGGCGATGAAATGCATGCTTGCCCCGGGTGGCTTGCGGCTCTGCCCCCCCCCTCCTCCGCGCAAACTTTACGATAAACAAAAAAATATCAAAAACATTAAATGCATATTTCATTCGACAGAAAAACTTTAGCGAGCCTCTGAGGGGAGAGTGGACGTTATATCGAATCGAATGGTCGTTATATCGGAGGTTTCGAAAGGTAAAAAAATAAAATTTAGCTTCTCGAAGAAAACTAAATATCGGACGGAACTAAGAAATATGTACATCATTCATAATTAGTTATAAGCAATGAAAATTAATTTAAAGAAATTCAATTATATTTTTCTTTACGTACTTGTTATTAAAATCGTTACCGCAATTAACCTTCACGAAAAAAACGCCGTGTCTCACTTTAAATTTTTGAAGCCATCCGTTCGATGCCTTGAACGCCGTTTCGTCGATGTCCATGTCTTGGGCCAAACTCTGGGCTTGAGTCTTCAGCATGTTCCCATCTACGGGGACGTCTACCGACTGCATCAATTTCAGCCACTCGTACAGAGCTTTCTCCAGCTGCCGGAATTTGCCGTCCCGGGATCTCCTTCGCGAACAAGGTACGCCCAACTGTTCGGCCTTCAAGATGGAATCGCGGTTTTTGATTATTGAGAACAAAGTACTCTTGGGAATGTTAAAAGACTGGGCTATCTTGGATTTGGTCATCAATTTCTTGTCGACTTCCGCCAAAACTTTCAGCTTCCGTTCCAGGGATATAGAGTTGCGCTTGTTCGGCAAAGCCATGATCAATGGAACGTCTGTTACAGGGTAGTTCCGATTTTCCAGCGTCCACTCTACATTTCTTCTACCTTTCTCATCTGAAGAAAAGTGACTGATCGTTTAATGCTATCTGAAGATAATTCCTTCCTAGTGGTAGGAAAACATTATCTGAACCTTTTATGTTCCCCCCCCCCCAACTTTCATTGATCCAGATTCCACGAAATACCCCCTACCCCGAAAAATGAAGGGCGGTACAGTATAACAAACACGGGTACTGATCAATATATATATTCACTCAATATAACACCCCGTCGTGTCTCTGAGCATTAAAAGCTGCTTATACCGGTCAAACACGTTCGAAGACGGATTTCGTCCGTTTCGCGAAAGAAAGGGTAGGACAAGCAACGAGTTCTGACGTTGTATTGGATTGGATGACCTTTGGTCGTTATATTGAATGATATGGCAGTCCGGACGCTATGACGCTCGTTCGTTATAACGATGATGGTCGGCTGTGGTTTTCCATCGATAACGTTCTTTTAGTTCGGTCTCATGGCCATATGTCCCGGGTCATGGGTAATTTTATTTACACGTAATACACGGTATTTACACGTAAACTCAACCGTCCCGACTTTCTTATTTTGAAAAGTGAAACCTTTTGTTTACATTTCGTTAAGGAGTCCTCTTGAATTTTTATTCTTTATTTAAATCACACTCACACACAAGAATTAAAATTAACCCACTTATTATATGATGATAATTATAACTATGGATATTCACCTGAAACGTTTGTGATATTTTTGAACGTTTTATTTTATATCATTTATCGTAATTCACTGTAATTTGCAGTAGCGCTTCATTTTTAACGATCGGCAATTTTCCAGTGATTTTAGCAACACACATAATTTGCCACTTTGCATGTTTTTGACAATTCACTATTTACCCAAAATTCGGAACCTATTTTAATCAAGCATTTTTTTTAAGCAAAAATAGGCAGATAGATAACTCCAAGGAAATTTTCGAAATATCTAGCTCCTATCAAAAAGACAGAAAACAAAAACGATTCTTTTCTACGTTTCTTTAATTTAAATTTGTGTCTTTCACGAGTAGCGCAGGAAGTCGCCATATTGATTACCTTGACTATGGTTTGTATATCCCTCAAGAAAAAAGGAAATATCACGTGATCCAAAAAGCCTCTATTTCCCGTCCAATTTTACGTTGATGTCAATCATAATTGACAGTTTTGCTTGCTTTTAACATAATTTTTAGTGACAATTATCGATTTCCTGTATTTGGAACAATTCCCACATTTTTCTTGAGGAAATATGGATCAGCTCAAGGGCGTAGCCGGGGGGGGGGGGGGGGGACTTGGGGGTCTGGTCCCCCCCCGAAATGTGAGAAAATGACCGAAAAAAGGGAAAAAGATGGCCAAATCCATTGTTCTGTCACTTTGGTCCCCCCCCGAAATGAAAGTGGTCCCCCCCCCCGAACGAAATTTCTGGCTACGCTCCTGGATCAGCTGAATTCTTATCACTGCAATTTGAAGTAGTGTTTTATTTCCCGTGACTGGTGTGTTTTTGGTGATTTTTAGCAACAATCGGTGACTTTGTTAACTTTTGTCATCGTTTTTGGCGATTCTATATTCATATTTGGGAAGAGGTGCAAGTTCTAAGAATTGCGATAAACAGCAATCGTCCGTTTTTTCCCGGGAAATTCAGGCTGAAGTTATCATTTTGTCGTCAACAACAAATAGCCGTGGGCTTGGTCACCTCCATGAAATTAAACAATCAGTGAACAGAAGCCGGACTCTCTAACATTTGATCTGTGGGTTACGAGAATATGCGGTGGGTTACCCGGGGATCACCTGCAGGATATCATGCCCCTCCAAATCAATATTCTAAGGGGGGCCTTTCTACCTGACTGGAGAGGGAAGGGCGAACTGTGTGTGTGGTGTGAAAGTTTGTTGGGTCGTCCTGTTTATTTACAGGACAGACAAATTTTCCCGCTAATTCCGCTCTTGGGGAGAGGGGATCGTTCCTATCGCCCCCCCCCCCACCTCTCGATCCATGCTTGAGCGAAAACAGACATCTTCATTTTCGAATGAAGCTGAGGCAAGCGGATCTGGGGCGATGTGTCGGAGGAGTGACCTACTGTGTTGGATCATTCCGTATCTTACGAGAAAGACATTTCTCCCCTATTATTCAGCTCTTGGAAGGGGCGACATCCCTCTCCCTGGATCCGAGCTTGCGTCCTTCCCCCTCTCGCTTATGCGCACCACAGGTGCATCGTGCTCGTGTGACGAACCGTTTACATTAAGATGGCCCTGGGATGTTATCTCCTCCGCTAAAGAAACACGCCTCTAAAAATGTTGTATCGACTATACGTTAAAAGCGGTTTTGTTGTTGGTATCCCGCAAGGAACAGAGCGGGGCCATGTTTGGTGTTATGGTTTTGTTGCTGGAAATCAAATTTTTTTGGTATGTCGCCGCAATCTGTTGCAAACATATGAAAACTGCCAAGGGTGCACGCGAATATACTTTCTTATTCCCAAATTCCATTATCTGGCAACATGGGCAGAAAGTTGAAAATATTAAGAGTGAGGTCGTGTCAGGTTCATAGTGGAGTGAAGAGCTGCAAGTTCCAAGAATTGCGACCAGGAAGAAAAAAATGCATAGGGGTGAAGATATCCGCACATTTTAAAAGAGGATGTGTGTGTGTGTGGAATTTGTTTTCGTCATCTATTATGCACTCCCGTTCCTCTTGGTCGCCTCACTATGTGCACGCCCTCAGAAACATCATGGGCAAGCAAGATGTTCAGGGGAGCCTTATATCAGACTTTTCCTTCAATCACCAACTGTGAAGCCTGCTGGGATCGAACCCGGGACTGACGCATGGGCTCACCCGGGGCACGACCACCTAGATAACCTATAGATAGGTTATATAGGAGGTCGTGCCCGTGGGGGGGGGGGGGGAGGGAACTCAGGTGCATGAAATGACCTCATGGCTAAGAGATCTGCTACTTTGAATTTCGGTGGTAAATACATAAACTGACTGGTAATTTCGGTCGGATATGGGCCTCTAACATCATTTGCCCAGGAGCCCTTGATGAGACGGCCCTGAGCGGATACAGACTCTTGAACGGGGTAGGGCGATAGCTCACCGTATGAACCCACCCCGTGCTAAATTAATTTATTAGTAGAAATTAATTTCCTCTTACTTAGCGTTCCTGAGTAGAAACGGGTCAAGGAAACTCATCATCCCGTAATAGTACCACTTGGGTTTACCATTGTTTGCTTCTCCTTCGATTCTTTTCTTCTCCTTCACGTATCTGTCCCGTAGGTTCCGCCATCGTTTGTGACAAATCTCGCCTGAAAAACGAATAAATTCAATACAAGTTGAAAAAAAATCTGTCAGCTATAGGGCAGATAACTACTGCATTCCAGCACCCTCCCCTCTCTCTCACACACACGCATTAATTAGCATAGATTGGGAGGGAAAGAGGGAAGTACGTACATTAATTTGTGAAGCGGGATCATGATATGCATGTACTGAATTACAGTCACTGCCCCCTCCACAAAGCCGGGGCTGACAGGGCTCCAGCCCAAGTTTTCCGGAACGATTATCATAATTTTTTTTTGTTTATTCAAGCTATTAATTCACTATAAAGGGGCCCGTGAAAAGTCTGGCTTTGGGGGGGGGGGGCACCAAACATCTCAGCCTAGGAGCCAATTTATGGGGGTGGGGGGTTGACACAAACTAAAGATATTCAAACGAGCAGAATATATGTGTGCTAATGTTTAAAGATCCTGCACGAGGTCATCTGCTCGCTGAACATTATTTAAATTTCATCGATAAGTTAATGAAATTTCATCAATAAGTTAATGAAATTCCATCGATAAGTTAATGAAATTTCATGAAAGAAATTATTTCAGAACTGATGAAAATTAAAAATTAATGAAAAATAATTTAATAATTACAAGATTTAAGAATAATTTGAAAATTTATGAAAATTAAGAATGTTAATTTGAGATTCAGGATGAATGAAAAATAACTCCATGATTGATAAAAGAAGCACTTTCTAGGCATTTATCAACATCAATAATTAATAAAAGTATTTTATCATTCTTTATTTTACTTCCTTATTCTTTCATTAATTCTGAAATTATTTCTGATTAATTCTGAAATTATTTCTGATTAATTCTGAAATTATTTCTGATTAATTCTGAAATTATTTCTGATTAATTCTGAAATTATTTCTGATTAATTCTGAAATTATTTCTGATTAATTCTGAAATTATTTCTGATTAATTCTGAAAGTATTTTCATTGATTCTAAATTTTCATCAATTTTGAACTTATTCCAAAAATATTTTCAAAATATTTTTTTTCACAATTCTGAAATTATTTCTTTCTCTCAACAGTTCTGGAATTACTTTCATCGCGATTTTGAAATTATTTCTTTCATAAATTTTTAAAATACTTATTTCATTAATTCTGAAATTATTCTTTTCCATTAATCCTGAAATTATTCTTTAAAGAATAGAATACATTCTTTATATATATATATATATAGAAGAATAGAATATATTTCATTAATTCTGAAATTATTCTTTTCCATTAATCCTGAAATTATTCTTTTCCATTAATCCTGAAATTATTCTTTAAAGAATAGAATACATTCTTTATATATATATATATATAGAAGAATAGAATATATTTCATTAATTCTGAAATTATTCTCTTTCATTAATTCTGAAATTATTCTCTTTCATTAATTCTGAAATTATCATCTTCCATTAATTCTGAAATTATTATTTTTTATTAATTCTGGAATTATTCCCTTCCATTAATTCTGAAATCATTATTTTTCATTAATTCTGAAATCATTATTTTTCATTAATTCTGAAATCATTATTTTTCATTAATTCTGAAATTATCATCTTCCATTAATTGTAAAATTATCATCTTCCATTAATTCTGAAATTATTCTTTTCCATTAATTCTAAAATTATTCTCTTTCATTAATGCTGAAATTATCGTCTTCCATTAATTCTGAAATTATTATTTTTTATTAATTCTGGGATTATTCCCTTCCATTAATTATAAAATCATTCTTTTTCATTAATTCTGAAATTATTCTTTTCCATTAATTCTGAAATTATTCTTTTCCATTAATTCTGAAATTATTATTTTCCATTAATTCTGAAATTATTATTTTCCATTAATTCTGAAATTATTCTTTTCCATTAATTCTGAAATTATTCTTTTCCATTAATTCTGAAATATCTTTCATCAGTTTTGAAGTTATTATTTATTCTTATGCATTATTTTTTCTGAAATTTTATCCAATTTTTCATCAATTCTGAAATTGTTTTTCATCAATTCTGAAATTGTTTTTCATCAATTCTGAAATTTTTTTCATTAATTCTGAAACTAATTTCCATTAATTCTTTATTTTCGTCAACATTAAAATGATTTTTTCATAAATTTTTAAAATATTTTTTCATTAAATCTGGAATTATTTTTCATTAATTCACAACGCGCATGAAATGAAATTATATAAAAAAACATGCGTAAAAAAAGGGCTGTGTTAACGAGTTGGTGGGGGAATTATTCTTGGGACCTCCTTGAATCTCACTCACGTATTAAAAATATATATATATATATTTGTGCAGTTCTCTTTTTATGAAAAAAATCTTCGAAAATTTGTGGGCTGGGGGCGCCACTGCACGCCCAAGAGGAGTCGGACGTCTCCGCCGCACGCGCGCGTCGATCATATAAATAAACAAACGCTTGCGTATGACGTTGCGACAACTTACCACTCACTTCGAGCTTCTTTCCGATTTCTTCCCACGTTTGAGTTCTCTGCGCGAGATATTTGTATTTCTCGTGGTTGACGTCATAAACGACCGGATGGTCTTTAACTTCCAATATCAATCGCAACTCGAACCCACGTTTCTTCGCATTTCCATCCATTACTATTATTATTATAGTAACTTCTTGACGGACGCGATAGATGATAGCGCATCCGACGGATTGTCGACTCCACGAAAAAAAAAAAGAAAAACGCGCACGTAGGTGCGGCAGGGAAACGTCCGGCCAATCAGATCACGGGACGTCTATCAAGTAAACAAATGAAGCAATCCGTCCGGCATCGTGTGTTTTGTCCTTCCAGTAAATCCTATGAAGTTACCATATAACACGTTTTTTTTGCAGTACATTTCCGTGACTTCGTCAATATAAGAATTGACCATATTTGTCAAGATACAAACGGGACATGCCAATGACGGAGCTGTTTCATCGAGAAAAGTAGGGGAATTGTCGACCAATAACTGAAATCATGCCGAAGGTGAACAAATTGGCCTATTACAGTCGGTGTAATTCGAGAAAGAGTTTTGTTTAGAGCAGTGGTTCTCAACCGGGGCCCAGATCACGGGACGTCTATCAAGTAAACAAATGAAGCTGTGGTGGTCGAGTGGCTATAGTGACGGACTCGCGATGCGAGGATCCGGCATTCGCCCTCGGAGGACCCGTCTTACGAGCCAACAAGAGAGGTAACACGGTTACCTATTAAAAAGTATAATTTACGGCCAAGAAGACATGCATCGGTTGTTTCACCGACATCTAATAATCGATACAATTTACGCCCAAGAAGACAACTGTTTCTTCATCCTTTTCCGGCGGGTGTGAATGAAATGGAGATGCCGGACATATAGACGTCAATTTATATCTTATTACCGCTTGATTGCCGAGATTGTTATATTCTAGATTGGATAAACTCACTTCCAGATGCTATCACATACAAGACAAAAATTATTCTTTGATTATTTATATAAGGACTATTACAATTACGGACTGATTATCTGTGTATGATGCTATATGATCACAATTTGTACGATTATTTATTCCAGATTATTTATTGTATATATGTATATCATTGTTATTTTCACATAAATTAATAAATTTCCGGATACACCCATCCCCCGGGAAAGCTTCGATATCTCTCTGAGATGGGAAGCGGGGTGTGTCCGGTCTTTCAATGTTCAATGTGGTTCCCAACTTCAAGGCGCAAATGCGAGCCGATCTCCCCGTTAAAAAGTCTCGCCACAGAGAGCAATAGTCCTACAACAATAAATCATTCAATCATAACACTTCACTCATAGTTAGAAAAATTGGTGGCAGATGGCAGCACTACACATAACAAGCATTACAGAGAAACAAAAAAAACTTCACGCCAGGTTTCACTACACGTACACGCACATTCCCGCATGTACCGATTCGTTGGGGAGTGTAGCAGTAGTAGGTAGGGCCTCTAAAAAATGACTCGGGAATCCATGATGTTCTTAAGTCAGCCACCTCGTTGGGCAACTTGCCTGTTGTGGCGTTGTATTTTTATATGGCCTCAGGCGGGCCCTAGGATATTCCGGGGGGGGGCCACGATGAAAAAAGTTTGTGAAATTTTATTCACTGACTAAAAAACTTAATTTCAAACAAAATGCATAGAATATATTTTTCGAAATTTTTCCGCTATTCGAGTAACATTAACATGAGGAAGGAAATAAAAAAAGTGTTGCATGTAATCTCGGTGGGTATGCGCCTTCGGGGTGACAGTAGGCCCTGACACAAACTATAGAAGAGGTTTAAGCAAAACGGAGTAAAGATAGAAAGTGTGTGTGTTCGAAGACTTTTCATTCAAAGAGGGCTGCCATAAAGAAAGTAGACAAAGATTTGTTGACCATTCATTGACATTCTTTTGAGTGCTGGTAGTAAATACTACAATCCAAGAAGTAGATGGGTGGAAAATGAAAGCTTGTAAAAACACCCATCGTTTTCATGCAATTACAGATGGATAGGAATCTAGTTCAGCACAAAGCTTTACGAATTTTTTTTATTGGGAGGGGGGGGGGGGGTTGGCAACACATTGCCTCTACTGAAAAGGAATGAAGTCGAATTCAGTTATAACGAACTCCAAGAGACCAAATCATATATGGGGGAAAAATACCCGCGAAATTTGTTAAAACTACATTGCTGTATAACTTGATAAACTGTAATTGCATAAATTTACTGTTGTTTCAATCGCAAGTGTTCATATGCCATTCCTCTCAATTTAACAGGAAAAACGTGATTTTAAACATTTAAGACGGTCTTAACATCATTTGGTTTGTGGATTGGTTTCTATATGCAATCCAAAGCAGATAATGTATTGGGACTTCCTCTAAGATTGACATCACATATTTAAAGTTTTTTTTAATCTATACTGTAATGCTTCCTATTAACTGTCCTATACTGGCTTGCAACATCCGAAATAATTTCAATGCAATTTTCCTATCATGCAAGAACAATGTTGTGGACATTAGAAAAAAATATTCTAAAATGGCGTATGACCACATTTAAAGCAATTTAAATCCGTTTATTTGAGACTCACTGCATCTGCTGATTTCTCAGAAAAGTGCAATAACTTCTCACGTAAGTCTTCATTTTGAAATGTCCACAACCGGCTCAATGCGTCTCTTTGTATCTGTCAACCTAAAATTTATGGTTTTCAGTGTTGATAATACGCATGCAAAACCGATTCAGCGACGCATTTTTCACAATCTGCAAAAATCTCGTGGATTTGATAGGTAGAAATGATATCTAGATGCCAAATATTTGGAGTTCGAGTCAAAATGAAAATGTCAAATAATTGAAAATGTGCTTCGTATAAATGAAATATTTTAATATTGAAAGCTATACATAGAGATTAATCGTAACCATAATCAAACGTATCATAAATGTGAAACTTTGACAAAAAACTGGGAGTGAGGCACGAATCTCCTTGCTCACAAGTGGAATTTAAGGCATTTACGCACAACCGAACCCCTCTTGGCCATTTTTCTTTTTTTCTCCCCACCCTTTCTTCCTTTTGTTTTCTTCCTAAATTTATAAAAGTAAAATTTTAAGGGAATTGAAATTAATTTAACACTCTAGAATACACTTTAAGACATTCATTTTTAAAAATATTGTTGGTGCTGCTACCTACTTTCAAACTTAGAAGTGCCTTATGTGGTGATGACGATGCTCAGGTATAAAAAACTAAATTCTTCATTCAGTTTTACTCCTCATGAACAAAGCTTATAAACTGACCAGAAAGATCAAACTTCCAGTTCAGTAATTTTTTCAAGACCCAAGGAGACCTGTGTCCAAAACAAAGGACCTCCACACAAGCAGACGATAGGTAAGATCGTAAAAAGTGAATTTTCCCACACTCCACTTTATAGTAATGTGTTGCCATCTAATCTCAAATTTAAAAGCGACTCAAGTGGTGATGATGAAGTTCAAAACAAAAAACTATATTCTTTATTCCGCTCAGTTCCTTACATACAAAGCTCGTAAACTGAACTGGAAATTTAAACTATAAGTTCGGTTATTTTATTTGAGCAAAAGGAGACGTCCAAAAAAAAGAACCTCTTACTGAGCAGACGACAGACAAGAAGTCGATGTGTTCGGTTCCCTACAAGCTAAGCTCACAAACAGAACTGGAAGTTCGAACTGCCAGTTCAGTAATTTTTTCAGGACACAAGGAGATGTCCAAAACAAGTAACCTGGAGAGAAGCAGACGACAGAGATAATATTACGGGAGGGAGCATCCAGCCACCGCGACTGCAGCGACATCAAATGAGAGGAAATCACGTGACTCGGTGAAAACAAGCTTCCCGCCTGGCAATTTGCCCATAGAAATGTGCAGTTCGGTCTCTAAATATTGCGTTTTAAACATTTAAAAAAAAGATAGAGAACTCATCTAAGGATGAAAAAAGGTTAAATTATTTATTTCATTAATACCGGAGAATCATTTCTTTCATCATTTCTTGAATTTTCATTCATCAATTCTGGATTTTCCTTCATTAATCCTGAAATTTTCCTTCATTAATCCTGAAATTTTCCTTCATTAATCCTGAAATTTTCCTTCATTAATCCTGAAATTTTCCTCCATTATTTCTTGAATATTCTTTCATCAATTCTAGAACTATTTTCTTTATTAATTATTATTTCTTTCATTACTTCTGAAATAATTGCTTTCATCAATTGTGGATTTGTTTCTTTCATTAATGCTGAAATTATTTCTTTCATTGATGCTGAAATTATTTCTTTCATTGATGCTGAAATTATTTCTGTCATTAATTCTGAAATTATGCCTCATTGATTCTGAAATTATACCTCATTGATTCTGAAATTATTCCTCATTGATTCTGAAATTATACCTCATTAATTCTGGAATTGTCTCTTTCATTAATGTTGGAATTATCTCTTTCATTAATGTTGGAATTATCTCTTTCCTTCATTCTGGAATTATCTCTTTCCTTCATTCTGGAATTATCTCTTTCCTTCATTCTGGAATTATCTCTTTCCTTCATTCTGGAATTATCTCTTTCCTTCATTCTGGAATATTATCTTTCATTAATTTTATTATTATCTTTCTCATTAATTTTGGAATTATCACTTTTATCAATGCTGTAATTATCTCTTACATTAATTCTAGAATATTTTCTTTCATTAATGCTGAAATTATAACTTTCATTAATTTTGGAATTATCTCGTCAATGCTGAAATTATTTTGTCATTTATTGTTTTAACCTCCTACTTATGCCATAGGGGTCATTCAAGTATTACGTTAGCATCGAAAGGGGGGGGGGATCAATGTTTAGGGCCTAATTTAAATGCCATTCCCTCTCAATAGATCGTGTTTGATTACGATCCAGACTATCAACGCGTTCCTGAAATAATGAAAAAAATGAATGTAACAGAATGCGTTCTTTGTGAAAAAAAATTTCCACTTCAAGATTTATGTTCGTAACTCGAAAAGTTTGTAAGTCAGGGAGCAACTACATAAATTTTTTTTAGAGGAAGCCGCGATGCATTGGGTCGGAAAATTCTCCTAAGCCCGGACCTGTCTCCGATATTTTAAATTTAAATATCTCAGGGAATAATGCAGTTAAAAACATGTAATTTGTTTGTTGGGCTCAGAAAAGAAAGAGCAACAACTGTCTAATTGGAAGTCAGAGGATGGGTGGGGGGGGGAAAGATCGTATAAAAATTTGAATTTTTTATTTTGTGTACACTGTATTTTCATCTTCAAAACTCGTACAGGGTGATTTTGGCCTTGGAATGGCCATAATATTACCAATAGGCAGGGCCGCAACTAGTGGGGGAGGGGGGGGGCAGGCGTGTGTCCGAAAAAATGGAACAGATGGCCAAATCTATAATTCTATCTCTTGGTCCCCCCCCGAACGAAATTTCTGGCCACGGACCTGCCTCTACCTCTTCTACGGTTGTCCCCCGGAGATAGGTCTCCAGACTCTTAGGCTTGAGTTAGTAAGCTTGCCTCTTGTCTTGGCTCTATTCAAGGCCGTCGCACCATCACAATGGGCCCCTTTGCAAAATTCTGGAAGCCATATACAGGGTGATAAGCGAATAAGCCCTTATTTCAAAATTAAATATCTCTACAACAAAGATCAATAGAATTATGCGGTAAACGGTACGTTTATTAGCAAAACTGTAAGAATGTTGTACAGAAATTTCGAAAATTTAGTTTTTTTTTTAAATTTTTTAAAATTCTTCTTCGTGCGAGAAACGATTACTACTGAACGTTACGTTACAATTTGTCAGCACACATGGCGCATACCGCAGCCAATGCAGTAACTTTAGGCGAATGCAGTGGTTTCTCTTCACACAAATGAGGATTTTCGGAACCCCAAAATCTCCAGTTTTGTTTTTATTTTTTCTTAAATTTTAAAAAATTAAAAAAAAAACTAAATTTTCGAAATTTCTGTACAAAATTCTTACAGTTTTGCTAATGAACGTACCGTTTACCGCATAATTCTATTGATCTTTGTTGGAGAGATATTTAATTTTGAAATAAGGGCTTATTCGCTGATCACCCTGTACTTAGCTTACATATTTACTACATTGTCGAAAATCATGGTCCCAGATCTTGTCACGTAGGCTCCTTACATGGACATGAGGCGCTAAGATTTTTTTCCTGAACGGACCTTGCGTTAAATAATAGCCCTGGTTCCTAAATATGCGATTCTACTGGATCCTGAAATGAATCCATGAGTTTTACTTCACTACTCTTCGTGTGGCAACCTTGATCACCTTTCATAACTCCCCACTCCACTTAATTTTTCACCCATGGCTATATCATAATATCTTAGTGCAACAAGCATAGGCCATCAAGGGCAAAAGGGGCGGTCACCCCTCCCCCCCCCCCCGTTCAGTGAAAAAGTTGAATTATTGACATAAAGCGGTAGCTGAACAATCGCTCGCCCCCTTCCGTTCAAGTGTGCATCCGCTTATGACCACAAGAGTCGAGCCGTGCATGGGCGCAAACTTGTATTCAGCGGAGTATTGTGGTGTATTCAGTGTTCTTAGGCAGAGATAGACTTGGAAGTCTGGAGGGGGGAAGGGCACGATGATGATGATGTCAGTTCATATATACATAAGATCAGTCGACTCCACCTTTGATGCTGGGGGGGGGGGGCAATACCCCCCGTATCTCCGCCCATGTTAGTGTTCCCCAAAAACCCGCGATGCCGGGGAAGAAAAAGAAAAATATAGCAAATCTATAATTATATAATGAACCATTTAAAGTTGAAAATCATTTCACCACCGAAGTGGAGAAGCAACAATAGGGGGTAGGCCGACTGAAGCCCGTCTTCTCATTATCTGACGAGAACTGTTCACCAGTCCAGGGAATAGACACTGCGCCAAGTCCTGCTGTAGACAACACGCTCCCATTGGCGTACGCAAAGGATGGGGGGGGGGGGGGGGTTGACGAGCCGAGATTATAGTGTTATTTTGCAGGAAAAAACGTAAAAAAAACCCCTTGAGAAGAAAAAAAAATTGAAAACCCCACTTGAGAAAATTCTGCGTACGCCTATGCACACTCCGGCCCGTTTTGTTTAATGCCGTCAATTCTCAATATTTCATGGCATCCCCATATCTTCATGGGGCTCCGAACCATCTAAATGCATGGTCTGACCCGGGGGAGGGGGTTGGTACTCATGAAAATTAGAACTGGTTAAAATTTGCGAAATTGAACACGTCTCTCCAGGTGGGGGGCTCAGGATGCTCTTTAGACGGCCCTGCTCGAGCCGTTTCCATTATAGGTTCATCGAAAGCCTGGTTATTTGTGGAGATGATGATTACACGCAAGGAAGAAAATTCCATCTCTGCTATTACGGGGACTCGAACCCCGGTCTCTCGTTTGCCGGACGAGTGCTCTACCAACTAAGCTATGGAAACAGACAGAACGTTTCAACCTCGGGGCGTATATGCAGTAAAACCTCGGTAAGTCGTCATTTTAGTTCGGTCTCGTCTGGTTTCCATAGATAACAATGTTATTAAACCCTCGGTTAACACGTCACTATGGAAAAGTTTGAGAGAGAGGAATGGATGATTTCTATGGTTTCCTTTGAAGAAAAAGCTTGATACAACAAATAACCAGTCTTTCGATGAACCTATAATGGAAACGGCGTAGCAAATTTTGGAAAGGGCTCGAGCAGGGCCGTCTAAAGAGCATCCTGAGCCCCCCTACCTGGAGAGACGTGTTCAATTTCGCAAATTTTAACCAGTTCTAATTTTCATGATTATATGTTCGAAAGTGACCATAAAAGCCTTTTATACCGAAACGGAACAGCTCAAACAAACAAAGCAAAACAAACAGCGCCGAGGAAGTTCATTTTTCGACTAAAAAGACAGTTTTTGAAGCATTAGGGGGGACTGTTCGAGGTAGACATAATTCTTGCATGGGTCCCCCACTAATTTAGGGCTTCAGTTTAAACAAAATATCTTTGTTGTAAACCAGATATTTTTTTCCAGTTGAGAAGGCTCTCTAATATCTATTTTGCCCTGCCCAGGGACCCCTGAAGTCAAAAACTGCTGATAAAAAATTAAAATCACTGCAATTAAATGTGTCATGCGCATAAAAAACTAATGTGCATTAAACTGTGTTGTAGAGAGATGCTAACTATTCTAACATTTGCTCTGATTAGTGTAAATCAAAATTATTTATTAGTATTTATTTACCATATAAAAATGTACCAGTGTATTTATTTACCTATAATACAAATACGCCACAACAGGCAAATTTCCCAACGAGGTGGCTGACTTAAGAACATCATGGATCCCCGAGCCATTTTTTGGAGGCCCTACCTACTACTGCAACACCACACATGCACCCCGCGGAACCCCCAACGAATCGGTACATGCGGGAATGTGCGTGTACGTGTAGTGAAACCTGACGTGAAGTTTTATTGTTTCTCTGTAATGCTTGTTATGTGTAATGCTGCCATCTGCCACCAGTTTTTCTAACTATGAGTGAAGTGTTATGATTGAATGATTTATCGTTGTAGGACTGTTGCTCTCTGTGGCGAGACTTTTTAACGGGGAGATCGGCTCGCATTTGCGCCTTGAAGTTGGGAACCACAGAAAACCAACTTCAGCCGACCACCACTGTGGGGTTCGAACCCGGATCCTCGCATCGCGAGTCCGTCACTATAACCACTCCACCACCACAGCGGCAAACGGTGTACATACGGTGAGTTGAGTACTAAACGCTTAAAAAGTTCAAAAAATTCGTTTTGTTTCTTATTATCTATTAATTTTTTTAAAATATTGTAGTTTTAATTCATATTTTGATAAATGGTGCATTATTTTAAATTTATAAACATTGAAACTGACGGCTCTCCGTTTAAATCGTCACTGAGCTTAAACCGTCATAATTTCTGGATAACTTGAGTGACGACTTTGAGGTTTTACTGTATATATGTTGAAAGGCTCTGTACATGGATCGATAGCTCCATTATAACCTATAGAAATATTCGGTTTAAGGCCCCCCCCCCCCACACGACAAAAATTCTGTGTATGAGTACACCCAGTGCTCATACATATTATTACAAATATTAATATTTAGTTATTTGTTAATTAGTTATTACAAATTTATGCCTGTGGGGACCATATGGTTCCGGTTGGGCGTCACAATTGATTACATACACTAGAATATCATTTGATCATTTTTGTCGCACCACGGTCATTTTCTGCACCCGAGGGCTAATTAGACCCCGGGACCTACAATTTATTGCCGATTCCGAACGGCAGGCTTGTTTTCTTTATACCTCTCGATGAGGGGGACTTCCGACGGTAGCAATTTTTTCTGCGGTCATGTCGCCGTTTCTGTTGTACCCGTGTCAGGATAGTTTTCCGGCAAGGACGAATCGGGCATCGAACTCGCGAAACATCCTTTGGTACTTTAGGCGAGTATCTTATTGACCTGGGCTACCGCGCCCCCCTACTCTAGAATAGCCACTTAATTTCCCAATTTTTCTAATTTAAAAGGTAGATGGCAGAACCACCTCGACACATAACTGGTAGATCCCAAGAATATAACATGTGATTCTGACACACAAAACCTTTTTTTTGTCTACGGTAGTAATTAATTCTATGGCCTGGAATTAACTCTATTGGTTGAATTTTAAAGTTTTATAAAAGAACTTTTCTTAAACTTTTAGTGTAATGCCGGCCTATGAAAGGGGCTCTTAACTAGGAATCTATGGAGCCCTCGGACAGGGCAGTCTTAAGGGCATCATGGGCCAAGTGATTTTCCCGAGACAATACCTGGAAAATTCTTGAAAAATTCAACTACTCGTTTTTCTGAGGTCCCCCCGTATCTTCGTCAAAGGTGAAGTTGACTGATCTAATATAGTATATATGCATATATGAAAATTTACATCATCCCCCTAAAACTTCCAAGTCTATCTCCGCCTATGGGGGCCCCCCCGGGGTACTGCTCTCGGAAGAATTTCATGACGTCTGTGAGCATGGATGAGAAGACTGCATCATTTCTTTCACATTGCTGCATTAAAAATGAATTATTTTATAAAAGGATTCCATGGCCAGAAAATCCTTGCTACTGTAATGGATACGTTTTTGGTAGATGCTGCCATCAACCCTCTCATTATCTAATGCAAGGAAAATACAGTGCTCATCACAACTGAAAAAAAAAAGGTTGAAGACCCCCAATGAAAATCCAAATCACATAAACAAACGCACGTATGCAGTGTGTTGGTAAACTGTTTAGAAAAAATTGGAGGGGTAGATACTATACGTCTTGATAGTACCCATCAAGATGAAAAGCAAAAATCTTCGCTTCTAGCTTCATGAAAGCAATTCCCAACGCCACTGTCTCTCATAAACACCAGCATGAATGAATGAATGTCTCTCATAAACACCAGCATGAATGAATGTCTCTCATAAACACCAGCATGAATGAATGAATGTCTCTCATAAACACCAGCAGAGATTTCCCATGAACATCTGGGCAGGTATCCTTGGCGGGACCTTGCCTGTTCTCAGAACATTTGACTTGTGCAGCATGCTGTCTGAAGAAGCGCTCACGACATAGAGGGACATGCGGTTTTTGCATGATGGAGCCTCCAGCACCGCTGCCTGACATCATGAATGCCGCATATCCCTGACAGTGGATTGAATTTATATCCCAGGGGTAGCAAATTCTAATACAATTGAACAAACCAACATAAATTCTTTTATCTTGTATTAGTGTTTTTCAGCTAAGGTCTGCGGACCCCCTTAAGGGTCCAGGAGTATGTAAGGGGCCAGTGGGATAATTTTCATTAACTACCATTGCATGTGAATGACGTTTAAAAAGACACGATAAACATGTTGGGGTAAATATCCCAATTCTATTGGGAGAAGCTATCCATATTTAGAATAACACAACCATAAATATTTTTTATGGGCATTTTATAATATACGTAGTTTTTAGAATTACATTTTAGAAATACGACATCCACATTTGTTATGGGCATCTTGCCTGCTGTGACCAAGGCGGTGGACCTGTGATGTGTCTCCACGCTCACCGGATTTCTTGTGGGTGCTGTACTCTGCAGAGTACCTCATCGCAAGAGAATCCTTGTTGCAGTGAATGAGATCAATACCACACGAGAAAGCTACAAGATGCGCCAGTCTATTGGTCTCGCTTATACCGGATTGGCAAGATGCTCGCCAACACCCTTGAAGGTTGCCGTCAGGTCTCGGCTTTGAACAGGGGGGCGGGAGAATATAGATAACTAAATATTTTTCCCTAATGAGCTTGAGCAGACCACCAATAGATGGTGCTTTTATTTCCAACCCAACTCGTTAATAGCAGTAAATTGTAGTAGTATAGTGATATGGCCAGAGTTGGTGTGTGGTGAAATAGTAGTAAGTGCACGTAGGTTTAAGTAGTACTCTTTCATTCGCGATGTGAACTATGCAACGACACCTTTGCGGGATCATTGCTGATTGTCTTTTATGGGTCTTTATGTCTTTATTTATCTGCATGGGATTGCACAACGTATTTTTCGTTCGTCTTTTTTTTTCACTGCTGATACTTCAACGCGGACACGTTAGTTTATGCTTTTCTGACACCGAGTGTATTACGGCCAGGGCCGTAACTGGGGATGGGGGGCAACTGCCCTGGGCGGCAAAATTTAGAAGGCGACAATTTTAGGTGGGAACAAAGTACCCGTTATAAAATTATTGAATTTTAAAGTTGTAGGGGCGGCCGAATCATGTTTGCCCTAGTTAAGAGCCCTGATTACGACTATAGGTTCCAAGATAAAAAAAAATTACTTCTCTTGATGGGTATTTGCACCCCTCAAATTTCTCCACAGTTTATGAACACCCTGTATATAAAAAACAGGAACACAGCAACAAAAACTAAACATAACAGATTTTTATTGAAATAATAATAATAGCCTCTATTTTTTTTTTTTGCCATTAATACTATCTGTACACAGGGTAAATATTCCACCGAAATATAGAACAAGATTACACCGCACATAAAGGAAGAGAAAAAAAAACCAACTTATATTACCAGTTAAAACAGCATATATAGGAAACAGGGAAATAAGCCCAACAATGTAAAAAAAGCTGGGGAAAACAACACAAAAAAGCCATAGAATAAAACCTCTTGTTGCCGCTGCTTAATAATATGTCATTCGGACAATCACACAATATAAGCTGGATAAATCATTACAAACATCGTTAATTTTTCTTCTCAAGATCGAATAAATATGTATACCCTTATAAACATTTTTTTTTTAAACAAATTAGGAAAAATTTCACCTGGATATTTAGATTTTCACAATCGATACAATTTTCTGAGCATTCATCCTAAAAATTACGAGGACAAAAAAGCATTCATGTGCAGAAGAAAAAAAAATGTATATATATTCCTCTGGCAGAGCTTGATTAACATACAAAAAAAGGAAAAATCAAATCTAATAAAAAGAAATTACATGTATGAGGAGAGAAAATGTTCGTGTATTACAACAGATCCTTCTCCCTTTACATGCACACAATACACATATTTACAAATTACGAGGATTTAAAACAAAATCCATTCTAGACCGGATTCGGGGGAAAAACAAATCTGGAATAAAAAATCAGAATTTTCGAGGGAAATAACATTCTGTAAACAGCAATATGTCGTACAGTAGGTAAGGTTAGGTCCCTTTTCAAAGCACATTCACTAGTCCAGAAGAATAACACATTGAACGATCACTTAAATAGGTAAAAGAACATGTTCGTTTTTAAAGGTCAGTGATTATAGTGAAACCTCCCAGTAACCGTTGTAAAGAGGTTTTCTGAAGAATTAAGAGCATTCCGGGGGGGGGGAAGGGAAATTAACATTTTTGATTTCACATGAAATTATGAAGATCCATATTATATAGCTTGACATTTATTGTGCAATGAAATAAGTGTGAATTTTGCATGAAAAACCTTGCATAACCGTTAGCAACTACTAGTGAAACCGTGGCACCCGGAACACATTTATGAAACTACATGCAGCAGGGGCACCAAATCAGCAGGTAAAGGGAAAAATAATTGTTGAAGAAAAAAATGTTCTCTCTGAAATTTCAAACCATGAATGAATTATATGAAATAACTCAAAGAGAAAACTACAACAACTGCATTTCATTTTGCTGACAGTTTTCATGCAGCTTATAAGCTGGAGGGGGACACCAAAACGATATCTTTCATGGATGAAAATTTTGTCTTGGGCCTCCTTGTGCAATAAGGAAGAACCTATAAGTAGTTTTATGTTCATAGGGTTCAAGAAAGAAAAACTTTGGAGCAAATATATATTGAGGATTATTTTTCTTATATGCTTCTTCCTCTAATATATCCTATGCTATTCTTTCTCTATTTTCTTGGCCAAAAGCGGCTGTTACTCAGAAATCCTTCTTCAGAGGTTGATATTAATGTTAATTATGTTAATCCAATTGCTGCGTTCTGTGTGTTCCAAGAAAATGTGGCCATTGTTCAGAGGTTGCAGTTGTTCGTAGGTGACCGTAATGAGAGGTTCCACTGTATAATAAACCTGATGCACTAAAACCAGAACTTTGATTTGTGGCATAATTCCAAACAATTGAATTTCAACAAATATATGTTCGATTATGAACAAGGACTTTGACTATAGCAAAGCTTTGACTCTTTTTAAGAGCAAAGTGAGATGACATTCAGTGTGTATCTAGGTTCCGATAAGACTTTTTTTTTTTTTTGTAATTCAAAATTTTACCCATTAAATCCCTTCCTCAGTGAATTGTGACATTTCATATGAAATTATGAAGATCCATACTATGTAGCATTTATTGTGCAATGAAATAAGCATGAATTTTACATGAAAAACCTTGCATAACCGTTAGCAACTACTAGTGAAACCATGGCGCCCGGAACACATTTATGAAACTACATCATGCAGCAGGGGTTGTCACTCGATATTTTCGCTGTGACTATCTCCAATTTTGAAATGCTAGCATTGTTACATCACGTGTTCTGACCTTGAATGTAATAGTACCGTTAGAAAATGTTAGTCAAACAAAGAGAGGTAACATCAAATTTCAGTTTAAATTGGGTTAGACCAGCCAAGAAAAACATGAAATGATGAAAAATAGAGTTCAACATGTTTTTTTTATTCACTTGAAGATGGTTTTTGATGATGCACATTATTTTTTGACAATGAGTAGACTCGCCATGTGCAATCAAGGCTAAGGTCAAGTAGTGAAGGCAGAAAAAAGTGACTAAAAACAGCTCTCATTTCACTAATCCATCTTCGTAAGACTCGCTAAAGACTTTACTGAAATACCATACATCAAATTTTGATCGTGAAGTTGCGCAGCACATGCTGTCAGGCAATTAAAAACATGGCATATGACTGCTGTAAATGTGCCGTGGTTAACCCAAATTCATTCAATTTCACAAAATATATTCAGCCAAAATGTGTAAGTGAAATTGATGATGAAAGGACATTGTCACGACATCATCCAACAGGAGTCCCACCAGGAACTGGATACCTATGCAGTTAGTGTCAGAATGGTATGGATAATTTCAAAGAACCTGGCGCAGTGACCATAGAGTTGGGTGTGAAGTAGTTGCTTGAGCATCCACAGTATTCTGTACCACAAGTCTGCGCACCCCCAGAATTTGTTCAGAAATCAAAATTCGCAGTATATGCCAAACACTTACCAGATGCATAAACCTTATGATGCTTCTGCAAATGAGTTACTGGAAGAGTGAGCATAGTTAACTGATGTTCTGTCTTGAGTGGCTTGGCAGAAAATATTCCAATGATGATCCCTCAACAATTATTAAATGAGGTGATAAACCTCACCTTCACACACACACAAATTTGTGTGAACCAATAGGGGTTCCTGATCTGGGTTCCAGTTCAGTTTATTCCATTCTATGAACCTATCCAGGCCATGACTAGCTTGATAAGCAACTTCCCCCATAACTTATTTTTTAATTCCCCGATAGGGGTAAATTAAAGAAAAATAAAAATAATTTCTATGACTTAGTAACAATATTTAAGTGGAAAAATGTACCAGAGTAGCTGACACAAATGGGAAGACTCGGCACACCCGCACAAGAGCCTGTTTCCCAAAGGGGGGGGGGGGGATTGGGGCCTGATTAACAGGATATCAAAGCTAGAGATATATACTGGGGTCATATCACTGCCATCTTAATGCATGGGCACAGCCCGGGGAATTTCACAAAAATGAGATTTGGTAAAAATTCTTGAAAACAACTATATTTAGCCAGGTACGGGCCTCAGAAATATCACTTTGCCCGGGGGGGGCGGGGGCCCTAGGCTGCTCTCGAAACGGACCTGGGTCTTATTGGTTGGCTTAGCAAGCGAGGTTGATGGGACCAATGCGTTTGGAAGACTCTGATCAACACACTGGTGTCTCGCACAGCACACACAATCATTCAGAACGATAAACACCCATTCAATCTGGCGATTAACATCCCGTACACTGTATCGCTAACCTTCTACTGTACCACACAAAAATGCTTCAATATCCGATCTGATACAACATATTTAACAAAAACATTCAAAAAATGTAGGACGAGAGATAATATATGAGTGTGTGTATATAAAACAAACAGCACTGACAGAAACACTACTTTGAATAATAATAACTACACTCAAAATATATAAAGCATTTCTGAAATCCCGAATAAATTTGAGAAATAAATTCAAATCGAATACAGCCATTTCTAAAAAATAAAAAGTAACACATCAACATTATATGGACGAACGAACCAATGTTAACTTCCGATCGGATAAGACTAGCACGATATACATAACTTTCACGAAATGTAAAGTCAGAAAACAAGATATAGACAAATCGTGTAATATAGAAATTGATTGTTATTTCTATTAAAAAAGTAGTCTTATTACGAGGGGAGGGGGAAGATTTTGAATCATTCATATGGAAAAAAGCTTGGCGCTTCTCAATACACGAGTATACTTTATAGAAACTCAATTGACGTATGCATCTTCTAAATTCAAACTACAAACAATATATGAGAATATACACTGCAGTAATTATCGCCTCTCAGAAGATTGATGATGGGAACGCTCAATTAGAGCACAAAAAATGTCATCTCTTATCAGATAGAAATCTAATTCAATTTTCTTACTTCAAAGATTTGCGGCTTTTCAAAAAAATAGATATTACATTCCTTTTCTGAAAATAACCCTGAAGACTCAAATAAAAAACAGCAACAGATGACAAAACTACGAAATGAACAAAGCAAAGTCGAAGAAATCATGTAATGAATTTTGCATATTCAGCGAATTATTTATCATTTGTGTACAGATTACATTATAAAGGATTTTTCTTGAAACATTCATATTGAAGTGTTTCATTTCTAGGCTACATATGAATCGTTTCATTTTTCTCTTGAAGATATAGGGAGTTGGGGAAGGGGGTGGTTAATCGAGCCCTAATTTGATGCTGCAGTGATGACAGCTTTTGGCATTTTATCACATGACTCTCGAGGTTGAAGCTCCATGTAACAATAGTTGCAGACCCGGACAGGATGGAAAAGTTGCTCTGCCGGAACAGGCATCATCTGATTAGAACAATTGGAGCAGAAAACTTGCCCACACTTTCTGAAATGGGACGAGAAAAAATTCCGTTATAGCAGAGAGATTTGTAAATATTTCACATGATGAAATACACGTACATAAATAGGAAGAGGGTGAAAAAAGTTTCAATAAAACTGCAGAGCAAAATTTGAATGTTTCTGACCAAATGTGTACATACAAGAAATATCAGAGCACATGCCATTGGCTGATTCGATGATTAAAGAGGCGGGTAGCCGTGCAATGCAACTGCTGAAAAAAAAATACATAGGCCTACTTCTTACAGGGGAATGAACACAACTGAAGCTTAGACGATTCCTTTACCTGCTGCAAGATTGGATTTCATCATTATTATCTGAACTTGCTCCTAGCGACTTCCACAGATCTCCGTTTAGAGGTGAAACATCACATCTACAGGATAAGGCATTTAGCATTACTGGTTTTGAAAGCAGGATAGCACATATCGATAAATATTACTGAATACAGTTTAGTCTGTGCCGTTCATTCATAAAATACGTATAATGTCTGAGATCAAAGAATTGGGAGCAGCAGCATAGATTGACCTGGGTTCCTCTTCAAAGTTCACACGCTCAATATTTCCAGGTGACTGGACGTGTTTTATTGAGATTTATCAATGTTCAACAATGTATTGAATCTAAGGCTGCACAGAATCAAGCCACCACTGTAAACAGCTCCTATAACAAAGGAGCAGTATGAACAATTTTGTAAACATGGGCAACGTTAAATGCCATAGCCTGTATGATCCTGCCGGTAGCACTTCAACCTACACTTTCCAAGTGAATGCTTCACCTGGAAAGTGAAAGGCAGTTGAATTTTCTCTTTCCAAAAAATTAATCTTCGCAATAGCCAGTTGTTAAAAACCTTCATAAGTTCAAACATGCTGTCAATATTGAATACAATGCAGAACTAGCAAAAAATAAGAGATCAGATCTTTGCAATCTGTATTGATCTCAAAAAGGCACTCCCGTTTCCAAAATTTTCTATTTCAGAAGATATCGCTGTAACATGTACTGCTACAATTAAGGTGTGCATGACCATGTCACGAGACAAAGCTGTTATTTATGTTTGGGATGAATGTATGACATCAAGAGATTCTCTGTAAATTGCCTCTTCCATTGCCAAGTACATAACATTGCATGCAACAACTCATAACCACATTGTGTTTATCATGCAGTGATACATGTATGGGGCCAAAATAGGAATATAAAAGTTGCCTAATCGTGATGAAACTAGTACAAGCCAGCACTTGTGTGGATGTTGTGGAACAAAAGTTCATGGTTTCTGGTCATTTATATTTACCCTATGATTCAGACTTTGGTCTAATTGAACTTTCTTAAAAGGCAATCCTATTTACCTGCCCGATGACTGATATAATGCTATGGCATCTGTCAGGAAAAACAATAAATTTATTGTAGTTAAGATGAAAGCTGAGGAATTTTTCTCAAAACTATTGTCAGGAGTTCAAAAAACAGATAAAGAAGCTGTTTGTCGACACTTAATTCATATGAAAAGGATAAGCCATTCCAGATCATGTACAGTGCGCACAACTTTTAACCCAACGATGGCGATATCTTGGGTTCTAAAAGCTGTAAAATGAAGGTGGTTTTCACCCCAAAAATTATGGTTCGTGATTATCTACCCGACTATGTGCAATTCGTCTTGATAAGGGGTGGGTCATCTACACATTTATTATTGTTCAAACTTTAAAATCTTAAATGTAAACCCTTATTTTTTTCCATCTTATATAATTTATCACCTTGCATTTATCCTAAAAATAAGATTACATCGCTGTAAGTGTAAAAATGAGAGAGATATGAGTGAAAATGTGTTTGAGGACACTCCTAACATTGATAAACTGAATTTGAAGGTTGATTGCAGAGGAAAAAACACACTGGTTAGTTTCGAACGATAAATACTCCATATGCTATGAGAGTGCTTGGATTTAGTGCTGTTAAAAAATAGTTTTTATTTTATGGAGGTGAAAAATAAAATTTTTTTAATACTCTTCATTTTAGTGACTATATTCGTGATTGAACAAATATTTCTACCATAATTATTTCGAACGATGTGTCACAAAGCAATTGTTTGTGACGAAAATTTTATCAATTTAGAAAAAAATATAAGAATTTTCCGTTGAACATTGCAATATTTTATATTATAATTTTGTTTCATTTTGCAATTCCCAATAATGCTTAAAAAAAATACAGATGAAACGAAATGCCATGGTTTTTAATTGGGTTTGAAAAACAAACAAAATTTGTTTTTAATTGGGCTGCTGCATTTTTGAAATATATGGCATCCATATTTGAATCACTAAATGTAAAAAGGGGTCATGTCAGATTTTTATGTTTTGATGGATTCATGTAATAGAGACGCCAATGCATCGTTTTATGGTAAAATGGGCCAAGTCTCTCCTCTGGATGCTAAGAAAAAACGGATGTTAAAAGTAAAAAGGTGTCAAGCCTAGGACACACACGACCCCTCTTTTTAGAGTTAGTTCTCAAGACCGCTAACAGGTGGCAGCAGGGTTTCCCTGTTGAGTTAGTTACCTTCATAAGAAGGTATTCTTCGTTTACATTGTTTTTGTTTTGTTATTTATTGTTTAAAACGTAGTAGTTATTATGTTGTAATTATTAGTACAGAAAAGGAGCAAAAAATTTTATGATGCAATCATAGAAGCTAAAGAGCTCTGCCAAGAAAACAGCGATATTTTCTGTCTGTGTATTGACTACATGGCTACTGTATCCTTACCTCGGGGATTCCAGTGCAAGATATCTACTATTTTAGGCAGCTGAGTGTTAATACCTTCGGTATTCATAACCTAAAGAGAGGGTAAAATGAAATGTTTCGTTTGACGAAACAAATGGAGGCAAAGGACCTAATAAAGTTATGTTCTGTTTGAAAAAATATATTGATGGAGCTGAAGATGGAAAGATCTTGTAACTTTTTATGGACAACTGTGGAGGGCAGAATAATAACACATTGATGAGGTTTTTGATGTTCTTAGTAGAGTCTGAACGTTTTGAGGAAATTAAATTTCATTTCCCCATCAGAGGGCGGAATTCTTTTTCACCGTGATAGGGATTTAGCCCTAATAAAAATACTTATCAAGAAGAATGTGAAATTGTACACAGTGGACCAATATGTGGATTTGATCAACCAGAATGCATCAAAGTTTACTGTACGCAATACGTCAATGGTATTGGCTCACGAATCTTCCCACTAAGAAAACTTGGTGTACCACTAATAATACTCCAAAGCAAAGCTTATTCATCAAAACTTCTAATAACCAAAGTAAAAGGGATGACTTGAATAAAACCAAAAATACATCCCAATGGAGTATAACGATTTTTGGGACCAAATTTTTAGTGCACCAACCAATAACTCATTAGAGGCAACCGGAAGAGGAGTACTTTTGAACCCTGTCTAATAGAAAGTTTGTATAGTATAAAAAGCCTAAATAAAGTTTGTTTCAATGCGTACATTTGTTTATTTATGTGTTTTCCTGAGACTTTTCATTAGAGAATTGGGACTCTAAAATGTTTAATTACAAATACAAATACAACGCCACAACAGGCAAATTGCCCAACGAGGTGGCTGACTTAAGAACATCATGGATCCCCGAGCCCCTACCTACTACTGCTACACTACACATGCATCCCCCCCCCCGTGGAACCCCCCAACGAATCGGTACATGCGGGAATGTGCGTGTACGTGTAGTGCAACCTGATGTAAAGTTTGTTTCTGTGTAATGCTTGTTATGTGTAGTGCTGTCATCTGCCCCCAGTTTTACTAACTATGAGTGAAGTGTTATGGTTGAATGATTTATCGTTGTAGGACTGCTGCTCTCTGTGGCGAGACTTTTTAACGGGGAGATCGGCTCGCATTTGCGCCTTGAAGTTGGGAACCACAGAAAACCAACTTCAGCCGACCACCACTGTGGGGTTCGAACCCGGATCCTCGCATCACGAGTCCGGCACTATAAGTATAATTGTAAAAAGGGGTCATGTCCGTATCAGATTTTATTCTCTCGTGGCTATTCTTAAGTAATAAAAATTTAAAATCCTCTCTCAGGGCTTCATTAAATGCATTCCACAGACACCGTAATTAAATTTTTTACTAAAAAAAAATTATTGGAGAAGATATAAGTTTTTTGCCTTTCTAGAAAACTTGAGAAAATGTGACACAACCCCTTTTTACATTTAGCAATTCATTTGTTATGGGCATCTTTTTCTCAGCCACCTCGTTGGCATTTTGCCTGTTGTGGCATTGTATTCGTATTTTAGCAGAGATGACTCCACCAATAGCCACTACTCTAAACTTGGCAAACACTACGAGGATTTACACTATTGAGAGATATACATTATAGAGAGAGACATTATTTATTAATTATCTCCATAAATATTAACATCAATCTAATTGTATGGTATTAATTTGTGAATTCTTTGCACATTATTATATTTACCATTTCAGCTCATGAATGTTGTCTAATGAATGAAACAAATTTCTAAAAGTAAAAAATTACTAAATTCCGTTGTTTATTTGTTTACTCAAATACTTAAAAAAAATGTTTGAAAACTGGATGGATGAATTATTTATCGTATCACTTGAAACAATAATTTGCCCATTTCAGTAAAGTTATGGGCTTCATATTTAAACATTTTTGTATAATTTGTCTTGAGAAATTTTTATCAAATTTCAAATTTATATCTAGCATATGTCCCTAAAAGTGGTCATTTGCATATAATCGCTCATATCTCGCTCTCGCGAAATAGAGGTCAGATTGGAATGAAAATTGATTCTGTAAGGTTTTCGACTATGCTAATTCTAACGAAGTAAAAATTAATATATGCTTCTACTCATAAATTAAAAAAAAATATGTTTTAATAATTCATAACTTAAAAAAAGCCAAATTCAAAATGAGTAATAAAATTATGTTTGGCCCTAATAAAATTATGTTTGGCCCATTAAAATCTATCATTTAAAATAAAAAGTAATGAGATATCGGTGTTATTTCAGCAATTATGCTCAAAAACAAGATGTTTCTGTTTAACATTATGATACACATTTTTCAATAATTTATACTTCACTATTCATTCAAAATTGATGAAATGTGGTATTTCGGCATTTCTGAGATACTGAATCCAAATATGGAAGAAAAAAATTGGGTTACTATTGAACTTTCAAAAGTTGGTTCTAGTTTTAACATCTAGATGATCCCTTAAGAAAAAATGAACTTGATACACTCACGGAAGACCTTAAACGAAAAAAAAAAAGCTACCTTTCTTTTTTTTACAATAAATAGAACCCAAGACATCACTATCGCTCGGTTAAAAGTTGTGCATACTGCACAAGACTATGTTGGATGCAGAAAAAAATTCTTTTCAAAACTTGGATGTATGACCAAAGGTTACCCTATAATACAACTTCTTAAACAAGAAATACTCTATAAAGAGCCATGCATCACAACTGCACTGAAGGAACGAGACACTTTTTTTCTAAAGCACATTCCTCCTATCTATCATAAAAATATTTTGAGAACATAAAAAGTTTTAACACTGCAGAAGATGTTAATTTCCTTCCAGATGAAGACAAATTTTATTGCAGACGAATGAAATAAAAGATACTGGTTTTTTAGGAGTAAAAATTGTAATTATGTTTACTGTAATAAATCAACAAAGAACTTAGTTTTGTGACTTGCTTTTGTAACATTTTACCAACAATACATCAGTTTCGTTTAATATCAAAGTGGTCTATGTCATTTATTCCTTACAATTTACTGCTATTACTATAGATACAATTATACCAATGCAATAAGTTACATTGATCCTTCTTTTAAAGCAGGGTTTTCCAACATGAAAGCTCATGTGGAACTCTTGATGATTACAAAGCTACTTCGCAGAACCCTTAAGGAATTTGGATATTTCTTCCATGTACAGGGTGTACCAAAAGTCTGCATTAACTCTGCGGAACAAGAAGCGAAACTCGCAGTAGATAAAAAGTGTCTAAAATATAGTGGAACTTCGCTTAACAAGCAGTTTGGTTAACGCGCAAAAACTTTGAACATATTTTGATTAAATTAACAAGCAATGATTCGCATTACAACCAAAAATTTTGAACTTTGTTTATTTAGTTTCATGTTGTCGCAACTGAGCTGATGGTTTTTGGCTCTTGTCCACACATGTGCTGTGAAATTGTGGGCAATATTCTCCCCTAGTCTCCAGTCAGCGTGCCTAACTCTCGTACGGAAGTCACGGTTTATGATATGAAACTAGATGTAGCATCGTAACCGCACGTGTGTGCATTTAAAGCATTTTTTTAATTGTGCTTGGAGAAAACTATGGGCTGATTGAATTATTGAATGTGACATGGAGGAGGGGGGGGGGGCGGGGGGTAGAGCATGAACAAGGAAAGATTGCGTCCTAGGGGAAAATCATAGGACTGGAGGTTCATGAGCCCTCATTCAAGACCCAGTGGAAGAACATGGCCATATCCACAGGCAAACTTATGAATCTCCATTGCGCACCATAGCAAGATCTTATGCATGGATCTCGTCTGAGGAAGAGATGCATTGAACGTGGAATTCTGTGCAAAACTTTGTAGAAAAGAACCACCCCAAATAAACCTGTAGCAGTGCAAGAAATCTGTTCAATGGTTGTGCGATTTCTCAATCGCTGATAAATATGATACAAGTTTTGATAACCTTGTTCTAACGTAATGGCATGTTAGAGAAAGGAAGGAAAAAACAGATGAGATGAAAGGAAAACAGTATATTATTTCTTATCTGTAATACTTACAGATAGTAGGTACGAAGTATATTTCTCTTTTTACCCTCAACAACTTGTTTTCTTTCCCCTCTTATGTACATTTATATAAACTGAAGAGCCAAAAAAACTGGTACAGGCATGCGTATGCAAATAAAGAGATATGGTACTAATCAGAGTACAGCGCTGCGGTCGGCAACGCCTATATAACACAACAAGTGTCTGGCATAGTTGTTAGATTGGTTACTGCTGCTACAATGGCAGGTTATCAAGATTTAAGTGAGTTTGAACGTGGTGTTATAGTCGGCACACGCGAGATGGGACATAGCATATCTGAGGAAGCGATGAAATTTGGATTTTCACGTACGACCATTTCACAAGTGTACCGTGAATCTGGTAAAAAAAAATTAAATCTACGACATCGCTGCGGCCGGAAAAAGATCATGCAAGAACGGGACCAATGACAACTGACGAGAATCATTAAACGTGACAGACGTGCAACCCTTCCGCAAATTGTTGCAGATTTCAATGCTGGGCCATCAACAAGTGTCAGCGTGCGAACCATTCAACGAAACATCATCGATATGGGCTTTCGGAGCCGAAGGTCCACTTGTGTACCCTTGATGACTGCATGACACAAAGCTTTACGCCTCGCCTGGGCCCGACAACACAGACATTGGACTGTTGAGGACTGGAAACATGTTGCCTGGTCTGACGAGTCTCGGTTCCAATTGCTCCGAGCTGATGGACGTGTACGGGTATGGAGACAACCTCATGAATCCATGCACCCTACATGTCAACAGGGGACTGTTCAAGGCTCTGTGATGGTATGGGGCATGTGCAGTTGGCGTGATATGGGACCCCCTGATACGTCTAGATACGACTGACAGGTACGTAAGCATCTTGTCTGATCACCTGCACCCATTCATGTCCATTGTGCATTCCGACGGACTTGGACAATTTCAGCAGGACAATGCGACACCCCACACGTCCAGAATTGCTACAAAGTGGCTCCAGGAACACTCTTCTGACTTTAGACACTTCCGCTGGCCACCTAAATCCCCAGACATGAACATTATTGAACATATCTGGGATGCCTTGCAACGTGCTGTTCAGAAGAGATCTCCACCCCCTCTTACTCCTACGGATTTACGGACAGCCCTGCAGGATTCATGGTGTCAATTACCTCCAGCACTACTTCAGACATTAGTCGAGTTCATGCCACGTCGTGTTGCGGCACTTCTGCATGTTCGCAGAAGTGCCCTACACGATATTAGGCAGGTGTACCAGTTTTTTTGGCTCTTCAGTGTAGTACAACCTATAGTAATACCCTTAGAATAGAAGTTTTTTCCTCGTGACAAAGATGCAACCCTATAAAAAAGTAGTTTTTTTCAACAGTTTTGTGGTGATTAGAAAAGAGAAAACAAATAGATTTGTTTGAATTTATTCCACTGGCGTTTTAACGCAATATTACGTCCTTGATCGTAAAGTGGTTAAAACAAAATACAGAATAAAGGAAAAAATCTACTGTTGACTGTACTTGGTCAGCCAAGTTGAGTGTGAAATTTGGCATACACCATGCTCATCTGAAATATAGAACGAGTGGCCAAAGGAAGAGAAAGAGTGAATTTGCCACCCCCCCCCCCCCCCCACGGTCCAATGCGCCAAACCAACAACAGCTATAGTAAATATGAAGATTCAAATATCAGCACAAAATTAAATTGTGGTCTGAAAAGAGTGAAAAATTCCAACTTAAGCAAAAACTGTAAGACAATGAAGTGAAAGAACGGTCAGTTTTTAGCAATTAAGCCCTTGTAGGTTTCTTTTTTTTACCCCTTCAAAGCACTAAACCCCATCAATCAGCAATGTTGACAGGTAGCCGCAACACCCTTGACAAAGGTGTTTGCAATCAGTGGCGTCGGAGCCAGGGGTGCTGTGGGTGCTCGAGCACCTACGGAAGTTTGTAGAGCGGGTTCGAGCACCCACAGAATTGATTCAAAAATCAGAATTTCCTATATGAATCTCAAGACGGGCACCCACAGGTTCGAAATAGTTCCGACGCCCCTGTTTGCAATGCCCCTTAGATCCGTGATGAATGGTTTGCGAAACACCAATGTCCGGTATTACAGTTCTTTTCTTTTAGACAACTTTTAAAGAGCTAGATTTGATTCATTTTATCTGCTTTGCTCAGATATGGAATAAAAATTTCTTGGAGAAAAACATGTTTAAAATTAAAAAGTTTTTCTTTTAAATCTTCATGAAAGCAATATAAGAACACTAAAAATTTCAGCAATGGTGATGTAATGCAAATTACAGTTATTCAAGTAATTTATATGATTTTGAAAAATTTAATGCTGTTGGATAATTTATCTGAAGATAACAAACAAAATGAATTTAAAACCGTTGAATTTTTGTGATATTTTTTTTTAGGTCTATAGGTTTGGGGGTTGGACCATTTTTAGCAAGGTTGCAGTTACACGATTTTCACTCATATGTAACTATGCAACGTTTTGACGTGGCTTCTTGAATGTTATATAAACGAGGTTCCATTCGGGGTGAAGGATCTGCAGAAAGGGAAAAATATCCTCAGTCAAGTTAGTAAGTGAAACTTTTCCTTTTCTATGTCTTACGATTGTTATTTACAAAACAAAATTGGCCATCAGAAGGGAGGCGTGGGGGAGGTGGGAGGTGGGGTGTGTGCACAGAATGAAAAGAAACAATTTAAAAGTTCCGCATCTTTGGAGGAAGACCTTATAAAATTTGCATGCAGGTGTTGAGTTTTTGCGAAATATGAGATTTTTCTGGAATTCCAAGGAACTCTTTTTATAAAAAATTGCTACAGGTGAAACAGTGACAAGAAAAATTTTGAAGTTATCAGGGTTCCGAGAATTTTGGGGTTCTATCACTTTTGTTTGCAGAACCCCAAAAAAGCTCTTGCGACAGTTGGAAAACCCTGCTCTAAAGTGTTTTATAGGCAAAAAAGCATTTCAAGGAAACTGATTTTTTTGAGCTTTCAAGAAAAAAATTCTTTGTTATGAAAAGTTGCACTTTAGTGACTTGGACCATTTTGATTCTCAACCCCGCTCATATATATGTATATCACACAGTTTCAAGCATAACAAAAGAGAAAAATGAAAATTGATAAACCAAGACAACTTAAGCAAAACAAAAAAGGTGGGAGGAAAAAAAAACTAAAAATGGCTAATCACATACATACTTGCATACGTACAACATAGCTACCTGCAATGGTGCCTGCGTTTGACGGTCCAAAACTTTGCCTCGCATCCAGTGCAGTGAGTTACGGCATGGTCAGGGACCCATAGAATGGGGTTCACTGGTTCTAATTGCTCCCAACTAACATCAGAGCCTGGACTGCCTTCTATCCTTTGCTCACCACTGCATGCAGAATCAGCAGAAGATCCCTTAAACAGAAGGAAAAAAAAACCATTATATTCGCAGAAACTGAGCTTTTTCTTCAAGTCAAAAAAATGAAAAACTTCGAAACTCTGTATCCCATGACACATTTCAAAAGTGTGAGCTCATTGTAGAGACATTGATTTTCAATGACTTTGCAGAAATGAGTCACATTTCTGTGGGCTGATCATATTTATCATTCGTCAGGGCTTGACAAATCCAAGGAGCCAGGTTGACTAAGAAATTATATATATATATATATATACAGGGTGATTATAAAAAAACTATTCCGACATATGGGCCCCTAACTATCATACCATTCACAGAAACTGAATGAAATTTTGGCATAAGGTATTTTGATGTATGTGCTCAAGAATGATATGGAAAACAACAGTGTCACTCTAACAGTTACGGTTACAGTGAGAAAATTTCGAAAATATCAAATGGCAACACCAAGTTTTTTGTATTGGAATGTGATCTCCATTGCGAGAAACCATAAATAGCGTTCGAACAGCAACTGTAGCATGAAAATCACCGGCGGTAGATAGGCTAAAAGTGAGGACAACCAATAAGGACAGAGAAGCAGCATAAAATAAAGCATTTTATTGTGTTTCACAAATTTTCCACATGACCTTGTGGAGGCCTAATCAGGCTGGGATCTCAGCCGAAGAAACGGTGTGACGAATGAAACAAACATTAATGCTCTGGTGCACGGCAAAGTCCTTTTTACTTTTTCCTTGACTAGCTCCGGGGATTTTCGTGCTACAGGTGCCATTCCAACGCTATTTAGTGTTTTTCAGTATGGAGATCGCATTCCAATACAAAAAACTTGGTGTTGCCATTTGATATTTTCGAAATTTTCTCACTGTAACCGTAACTGTTAGAGTGACACTGTTGTTTTCCATATCATTCTTGAGTGCATACCTCAAAATACCATATGCCAAAATTTCATTCAGTTTCTGTGAATGGTATGATAGTTAGGGACCCATATGTCGGGATAGTTTTTTTATAATCACCCAGTATATGCATTGGCACCTAAAGTTTTCTATGTGTGGCTAATAAATTGAAATATGAGGGCAACACAATCTGAGGAGTTACATTCGCGAATGCAACCGATAGGCTTATTTGGTTGTTTATTTCATAAAAGATCTTTTATCAAACTTACCCTTGAATTCTCCCCTAGGACCCCTGGTTAAGACCCACTGATCTACGCTGACTATATTTGCACGATTTACAAGTTAAGTAGAAAGAATAGCATTGTGTGCAATAGCGTATCTGATGCCATTTTTGTCTTTGATGAATTATATTCAAGTTATTCTCCACGACATTGGTACCCAAACATGGGAGCTCTAGTTACTTAAAAAATCCTCCTTCCCAAAACTTGAAGATAGCTTCTCTAATGGTTCATGAATATAAAATTCATCACAAACACACCTCCCTTGTACATGTGGACACTTCTTTTACGTATGAAGATATGAATACTATAATTTTGTCTTATTCATCCCTTTCAGACCCTGGTTCCACAAATGCATGACAGGGGTCTGTTCAGACTTTTTTTGAAGGGTCCTGTTTTTGCAAAAATTTTCCTTATTGTGAAAAAGGCCATTAACTTTATGAAAAATGAGTAATTTTGTGAGAAGCGAAATAATATAGTTGATCTATCACAAAAAAAAATGATAAATTTATGGTTTTATCAATTTTTATTTTATGAAGGGTCCATTTTTCAGACCCAGAATTTTGTGAAGGGTCTGGAAGACGGTTCCAAATTTTGGCTGGACAGACCCCTGGCTTGCTTTTTCCTCACTGTAGAATTTTTCCACTTGACTCCATGAAGTTGAGCCCAGACTTAAAGGATTAAGTAAGTTTTGAGTTAGAAATGTGGTAAATATAAACTTCTTGGGAGGCTTCCGTCAGAGTGCAGCTACAAGAAGAACTTACAAAGTTTTTTTTAATGCAATTTGAGTATTAAAAATGTAAAAAAATTTCAAAAATTCCAAAAAAAAAAAAAAAAAAAAAAATGGATGCCCAGTTTTGAAACGGTTATTTAATAGTGAAACTATTAGAATGAATATAACATTTACATATGCCAAAAGTATACAAATTTTGAAATATACATACAGCATCATCCCCATCGAGGCTTAATTCTCTGGCTCGACAGTTTAAGCAGACTTGTTGCATAATATCATTTCGTGCCGCTGCCAATTCATTCTTGATGCTCTTCACTTTTTTCTATGCGGAAGAAAACAAAAATGTGAAACATATGTAATGTCAATTCTCAATTACATGCATAAAAGTGAGGTAATTTCAATCATATTCATTAAACTCCACAATTTCATTCATGGAGTGAATCTGAAAACAAACGACACAGCAAAATCAAACTATGCAAAAAGAATATTCAGAATTCCTAACATAGAATGCTCAAAGCATTTTTTCAAGTTAAAAAACTTCCAGATTCTCCCAATATCACACATTCACCACTTAGGTCATTTCAGTGAATTATGTTTTCGTAAAGAGCTGTAATGAGTGAGCATCAACCTCAAAGTTTTTTATTACAGTGAAACCTGTATAAAACAGAAACCAATGTCTTAGTCACTTAGACAGGAACCTTTCAGTCTTAGACGGAATCAAAATAGTCTGTTCAATGATTAGTGCTTTGATTTGCACCTTTATAAAATGGAAATTTGTCTAAAACAGAATATTATTTCCATCTTTGGACGTTCTACAGGTTTCACTGTACTAGTAGTTGGCATCAGAAAACATTAGATGGAACTGACTGTAATGAACATCGCTAAAACAGCTATTGCCCATTTAATCGGTTCACTGCAGTTGTTTTCATCATGTCTCCTGATAATGCAGACAGAGCGAAAACTTAATGTCCTCTAACATTAAATAACTTGCAAAGGCCCCTTGGCCCAAGAAAATCTATAGTTTAGTCACACATTAGCACTCTGTGAAACAGTAAAAAAGTGAGCTAACATATTTGCTTTAATATTTGCGATTCTATCTTTTCTTCACCTTTAACCTTTAAATGCTCAATTTTTTGAGCTGATAATTTTTTTTCATAGTTAATGACATGTACAGAAAGCTTGAAAAATCATGTAAATATATATCTAGAATTGTACTATTTACACAGACATGGTCTTAAAGAGGCCATATAGAGCCTCAAAAGTCACCTATAAAATAAATGTATTGAAGTAATATTACATTTCAAATATATGATTACCTTCTTTGTGATTAAAACTAATAAAAAAAATTAGAGTTGCAAACTTCAAAGTAAAAAAAATAAACAACACATTTAAACAAATTAGCAAAATCACAGAGACACATGATCTGCAATAAACAGAGTTAGTGCATCATTCATTGGGACATCTTCCAGCAAATTCCAAAGATAAAATGGGAAGAAAATGACCAGTTGAGATAAACCGGATGGCTTTACTGCATTCTCTAATATTTTTAAAGGGATTTGTTTACATTTTACTGCTCAATGCCAATGTACTCGTTTCTGATAAATGAACTTTCATTTCTAGCTCTTTGCTGAGCATTGTAAATATTGTTTATGCCTCTGCATGCCCTAAAAATACAGAAGACAATTGAATGCTACAAAACCTAGAATAGGCCTATATATCCAATTGCTTTGTAATGCACTGTTTCACCTATACACCAAAATATATATGTGGACCATAATTTTGAATGCTAGTTACTATCAAAGAGAGAGAATGCTATATATAAGTAAATACAAAATTCTTCTCTCCATCCAGACAGAAGTTTTTAATGCTATTCTATATACTTGTTAAACCCTCAAAATATGCAAATGAAAAATTAAAAAACCAAATGGTCTACACACACACACACAAATATAATCTTAAAAAATGATAATTTCTACTCTTTGGCAGAATCATTTATTGCAATCTACAACATTTGTAATATTTGGCAATATATCGATGATTCCCCCAATTAAAATCGATTAAACAAATTTTGTTAAGATTTGATAAAAAAAAATAAGGGAAAAATAAGACAAAACCGAGAGAAAGGAGAACATTTTATTGAAAAAGTAAGACAAATGTTGCTGTTTATTTAAAAAGTGTTGCCAATAGTTATAAAACAACAAAATTCGGGCATCTGTCACTTTCACCTCCAGTTTAAAAGATAGATGATAGTAGTTTGAACAAATAACACTGGTACTTCAGTCATCTGGCAAGAGAAGTGCACATTCATTCTAAATATTACTAGGAGAAAAGGATTGCTATTTCACTAAAATTTCACACTTATAAGTGGTTTATCCCCCCTGAAATTTATTACCCTGGACAGTTGCCACTGCCTATTGGACTTACGTCATTACTAGTACCTTCAATTGACTGAAGCAGGTATTTAAAAAGTTTTTAATCTACTGAGTAATAGCTTTTATTCAAGGTATTATGATAGAGATAAAGTAATGGGGAGGTTCATGACAAAGGTTTGAAAATCCTGGGCTGAAACCTCTTTAATGGACAACTTTTTTGCCATATCAGTGTCTGCAAAAGAGGGTTTTATTATAATTGGAATTAAATTTTAAATGTATATACACACCCTTCATTTTATATATATAAGGACCAAACAAATAAAACTACCAAATGTTTTCACGACAGAAAAAGGTTTATTCTACAGCTTAAAGATCACCTTGTTTGCTTCTGTTAAGTCGTTAGAAGTCAGAATGCACTTTATATAAAAAGTTACAGTAAACATTGATAGTTGTCCAAATTCTTAAGACGATATCATCAGTGAAAAAGAATTTTGTCTATCACAATGGCATTAGAACAATCAATTAACCCATGGCTATTCAGTCAGGAATCTTCTAACCTTGATACCAGGAGTGAAAAGACAATTTTATACTTTCACGTATACATGTTCCTTGCTTTACACAATTCACTGGCTCTGCAAAATAATTACAGACGATAAAATCATGCTAAGAGAGTTGAAATTAATATGGGTAAGATAGGGAGAGTCTTCGAGAAGAGCAATTATTTTAAATGAAAAAAAACTTATATTTAAAAAAAAAAAAAAAAAAATCGCTGAATAACTTCTTCATAAAGGAATTTAATTTTTTTACTCCCAATGTCCTCAATAGACAAATTAATTCATTCTAATAAGTGTATCTTCATTCTCTTGAAAAGAGCCTGGGATAATTTTAAATGAGATAGTCAAGATTCAGCTGACAGAGCAATAGGAAGTCATGAATTATTCCACATATAAATTTAATTAGTCTCACTAAGAAAATTTTCTATCACAATTCTGATGGAATTGCTACTATGTTTACGAGAGGATTGAAGAGTTGGATTTTTTTAAAAATATATATTTTGTCTATAACCATGCCATTAACCTTTAAAAAGTACCAACTCAAGAATATCCTTTACATATTGGCATTTCAAGATAAAGGCTAACTACGATTACCACATATAGTCATACTTGTGCCATCGTTTCTTAATACGCAAGTTGAATTTTATTTACATGTTTACTCATTTTTGTGCAATGCATAAAAACATTCCCCAATAAATAATGTACAAAACAAATTGCATTTGACCAGAAAATTTTTAATGAATGTACAGCTTTCTTTAATTGAAAGTATATAGTGCTGATGACACTTTGAAGGCTCGTGTTAACTCATTGTAGACTTTAAAAAATTAAAGAAAATGTTTAGATTTCAATTAGAACCAAAAAAATGACCTATCAAAAGACAATTTCATTTTTTCACATTGTGGTATTGAAAAGGGTTAATATACAAGCTCATTTTTAGATTCAAGGTAATTGGAATGAAACTTCAGGTCATAATTTTTAAAAATTAATCTGGGAAATTAACTTTTCAAAACGGTATTATAACAAAAAAAAAAATTACAAGTGATATCTTGTAGTTTCATTTCTTTTATGTATGACAAATGTTCCTTTTTGTATTACTTTAATTTCAAAACCAAGCACAACTCTGGTCTATTGCATTACAATTTGCTACAGAATTTTAAATGTGGGAAAGTATATGTACACAACAGTTAAAACGTGTGCATGAATTTAATGCTGCCTTTCATTTTTCAAACTATAAGTTAAAAGTAACTGAATATTTACACAGTTGTAGTCTTGATTGTAGGGAGATCAGCTTAAATTCATGCCTCTAATTTAGGATACCGTACACCCATCATAAGCCAATTGACTGAACAGGTCCGTCATTTAGGGGACCATTGCTCCCTGGCTTTTGAAAATACACTAAAAATAATATATACACACATGTATATCAGTACATGTGCTTTGCCGCCGCCCCCAGAAAAAGTTGAAATGACGGCCCTGTGACTGAAGAATTAAAAATATATTTCTGGGCTTGGTTCAGTTTTCCTTTCAATAGTTGAGCTTCTCTAGATTGTGACTCAAGTCTCAGCTTCAATAGTTCGCCACTTGATTACGAAATCGCACGATTTAACATAGAACTAAACATTTGAGAAATGTTTAGTTCTATCTCCCAAAAATGATTAACATATCTATGCAAGACAATATCCAGTAACATATTTTTAAGGAGACTGTGTGCGTGTATTGATATAGAATTTCTAGGAATACATGTTGGGAATATGCTATAAACCCCTAACTCTTATAAAATTTTTCTAAGATGTAATATTTGCGATATGTTTAGTGTTACAATCTGTCTTTGGGAGATTGACAACTCTACAGCATTATATATGTTATAAGACAGCATAAAGATTCTAATTTTCTTTACATAAGACAGGGGAAATACAAGAGTGGAATGAGAATGGAATACTTGAATCTCTTATCTGAGAGAAATGGTTTTATTTACTCAATATTGTTTGGCAGAGGCCTAAAACAAGGTTAAGACCAGGGATGTAATTTTGGCCAATCAAAACCAATTTCGACAGTATACTGGCCAAAACTTAAAATAGTCTTAGTACTTGTTAAAATTAAAAACGGTAAAGCATTTTTGTTAGAAACATGGGTTGAATTTATTTTGAGCAGTAGATGTTCTAACCATATATAAAAAGATGTTTCAAGAAGAGATATATACACACACATAAAGCAAAAAATTTTTCTAACAATATGGAGCCCATTTTCAAAAAAAAACCATGAAAATTTTTTTCACAAGGTTTCCAAATCTTTGTATAATGCGATAGAGCTAATCCCAATTGGGATTAGAATTACAATAAAAATTACAAAAAACATCCATCTTTCATTCACTTTGGTATTTTTGATAGAAGAGCCTCTTGATAAATGTCTGGTCTAAAACCTTGTCTGCTAATAAGGAATATTTGTTAATAGATAACAAGATACATAGTCCCGTTCACAAAAAAAACATCCTCATTAAGAGGTGCCTACTGACCCCTAATGCCTATATAGAAGGTTCCACTGTAGAATTACATGTGTTCATGTTAATAACAAGCCAATAAGGGTACCTTCCTGGACTAGGTAAAACCTTTCAGAAATTTCTAAATCCGATTCTAATTTTAATTTTAAAAAAAAAAAAACACCAATTCTTTCAAAACTGAACATTCCCGAAATTCCAATAATAGATATAGTTTCTTAATCAGCGCATTCAAGGAGTTAATTAAATACTCTACTATTCCTATAGGTTACCTGTAATGCAATTTTATATTTTTGTAAAGCAGAAAATATATTCCAAGAAAATAAATTTGCAGTAGAAGTAAAAACTTAAAAGTAGTTATTTTTGAAAATAAGCTGCTTGTGCAATAAAACATACTAAAAACACTAGAGTATTTACCATACTGCTCAAAACCTTTGTCAACCCCTTAATATGTATACATTATTTTTTGGTTAGTCATGTTATTATGGCTTGAGAAAAATTGATTTTATTCAGTTAACTATTCAAATAAAAGAAAGTATAAATACTTGAATGTAGACTAGTTATTTTTTCGGTCATTAAGTAATTGGGTTTATGCAATGAAGGTTTTTAAAATTGATAAGAAAAATTTAATTAACATTTGAAGTGGTCAAAATTATAACCAGATCAGTTAAAACCACCCTTGGTCAAAACCGATATAACAGTGCAAAGACAACCATTCCAGTATTGTACAGAGATTAAAATTCTCTGGCATAAGAAGTGTAATCAAAAGCTACGAGATTATGTTTATACACACTAATCTCAGATATAAAATTATGTCTACAATAAATTTATTTTCATTGTTTTTGTACAATCAAGAAGTATATATTTTTAAAATTAGATGTTTACATAAATTGTGACACAATGACCAATATAAAAATTTATTAGATTCATTATATTTATACAATGTAAAGAATTATAAAAAGACATTTAAAACTGATATACATGCTATAACACTAGAACAAACTTAAAGCAAAACTAGCATGAATTTATTGTTACAATATATAAGAAAGGTACTTCAATGTTGACAATTGTTGACTTCATTCAACGTGGTCACAAACACTTTGGTTAAAAAACATTTTATATTAAAAAATATACATCTCGTTTAAAAAAAACTTCAATACATGCAATCTAATACTAAAGATATTAAAAAACTCCACAAACACTCCTTGCATGTTTATAGAATGGCATAATGACAAACTATGGCTATTGACAGAACAGCATCGACATACCCTAAAAATTCAAGAAATTCTACAGTATTCAGATATAGGATTTTTGTAGGAGCCCGTTTTATTATTATCCACAGGTGGATAATCAATGTGTTCCAAACTGCTCACTCCGGTTGCTACAAAGCGAATTTCCTTACCAGCCGCCTCTATTTCTTTCGGTACAAATGATGGAACTTCGCGTTGCAGTTTGGATAAGATTTGAACTGAATTGACCGCTTGTGAACATTCGTTGCAAACAACAGATTGTATCTTGTTCTAAATAAAAAAATTCATTATCTTTTTTTAAAATCCAAAAACCACATTCATCTCAGCAAAAATTTCCTATATTCCTTGGATTACCTGGCTTTCAATAAAGCCAAAATACTTGGAAATAAAGATTATTCTTTTTTACAATATATAAATTCGTGTCAACTTGTAAAAATTATGTATTGATATAACAATGTATGTATTGATAATGCCTACATCATTCAAAAAAAATTCATTGTGCATTTGCTCAATGCCATTAACACCAGGCCAAAATATTTCACCCCCAAAAATATTTTAGATGCCAGTTAAATTTTTAAAAGTCAAATATAAAATGGGAAGACAGAAGTTTGAAAATTTTAAGTCTTAGTCTTAAGTGTTTTTAGACTTCCAATAATATTTTATTTCATCCTCCAATTTAGCAATTAAAATCTTTGGCACCAATGCAGATTTTCTGGTTTCCATGGCAACCTGGAATTTGTCAAGCCCTGCCATACATGCACCTTGTATACCCCAAACATTTACCCAGGGACAACATTTCTAACAAACTGATAGAATATGTCTAGTGCAATAGGGCATGCAACAGTCAAAATTACGCTTATTTCGTGTTATACTGGTGCCATCTATTTTGAAATGAAAAATTATATAATAAATTCAGGTATCATTCAAGGTCTGTCTGCTCTCTACTGGGACATAAAAATGACTGATTACAGTTCCCAGAATAATAACCAACGAAAATCAATTTTGGTGGACTAATATTGTGCTGTCAACGGGATTGGAGTTCTGATCCTAACGAGGGTCCAGCAAAATACCCACACAATGACACTCGATCAAGACCTGTAATTGTTTAAATGTAAATGTTTTTTAAAGCAAATCACCGAACCACAAGTATATTTTCAATATTTTAATACATGTGAAAAGACTGCTCAAAGCCTAACAAAACGGTTTTACACCGAAAAGTAAAATGGACTATCTCGCTCTTTAAGAAAAACCTACCTATCTTAAACCTTAATTCATTGCTCTCTAATCATAACCACACACAGAGGCGTGGCAAATAATTTTCTCCATCTCGCATCTTTAAAATTTTTCCTAGGTAATGAATGTTTGTAAGAATATGGGATAGAAAGTTGTATTGGTGTAAATAGTTCACCCTTTTAAGTTATTTATATACTGCTAGAATTCCATTAACAATTTTACATGCACCTCTTTAATGAAGATGACAAAGAAAACCACACCTACCCTCCCAGACACAATGAAAGGAAAACCTATAATAGCCTTGCGATTTCAAGGAATTGGCTAGAAATATTTCAACCACCATGCGTTTTGTTCTTGTTTAAAACCAAGAGAAGGAAAGACCATAAAAAAGATTATCTGAGTTCAAAACTATCTTTCAATTGCAAGGGGAGATTTGGTTGGCAAAGGGTTTTAAAGACTCTACAAAAAAAGACTGCTTGGATCAACAATGTTATTGTGTTTCTGCAGAAAATTCATCAGAAAAGTTAGATTTATACTATTAGAAACAGATCAATATTAAAATATTAGAGGCGGGAATAATTAAATTAAGAATGATTTTATTGTTAATTAGGTGTTTAAAACATCCTATCCTAATACATCACTATTCTGAAAATGTTTTTTAAATCTAAGATAAATTTCAAACAGTAATCATGTCAATCAGTTATTCATTAATTTCAACAGAGCTTGACAAAAATTTGTCATAAAATATAGGCGCCAGAAAACTTTCCTAGAAAAACATTCAAAATGTCTTTCAACTTTCCAGCACATTGGTCAACAGATTAAAAATATTGGAATCTAAATTTGGTTACCACACTTAATAAAAATCCAAAATTTTCTAAGATTTTTAAAAATAGACATGGTGATATAGGACTTATTACTCCATTTTTCCAAGGATGTCAATCTTTGTTTCGTTTATAAAATTTTTCTGAAAGAACCTTTTAACAGACAAATTCAAACCAAAAAAAAAAAGTGCTTTAAAAAAAAAACAACAATTATGGCTTTATTTTTCTTAAGGTATCCGACTACCTTTGTCACTTTTCTTTAAAATGGTTCTGGAGTGAACTTTAAATACATTTTTTGATAGAAAGTGTCGAAATGGTGAAAACAATGACGAATTTTAATCTATATTATATTTTCTATGAAAAAGTTTTGATATCAAATTTTAAAAATCAAAATTCATGCGATATTTGAAACACTATTGCAAAAAATTTTATCAGTGAAATGCTTTGTGATTTTCACAGTGCATTTAGCTAGTAATGTTGCAGGTTATGAACCACAATTTAACGGATTGCACATGATATGTTCATAAGTTACACCAAAATATGTTTAAGTACGTGCGACTTTTTAAAAATTTCATCTTACATTTTGTCTATAAAATACTAATTCAAAAAATATATGAGAGACCTTAGATTTTGGTTCATAACCTCAACAATATATAACAAAATATCACATTAAAATTTCGTAAGAATGCAATGCATCAATTTTTACAAATCATGTCAAAGTCAAGTAAAATGTCAAAAATATCATTCTTCGTAAAACACGTTTAAAGTCTTTATTCGCGTATTACTTGTATGTAGAAACGCAACACTAAAGTGAACGCAACTTTAATTCTAAGCATCATATAAACAAAACAAGGCCTGTTTTGGAATCAACACAAATAGGGCTTTTATAAAAAATGAAAATATATTTTCTTCCAAAATTACGTATTTAATATAGTCGGATACCTTAAATAAGAAAACTAGACATGTCCCCATGATTGTGACTTATTCCCTCTATAATTTATCGATGCAGTCATTAATTATACCTGGATTAGAGAAAAACACACGCAAACACAAGTTATCGAAAAATTATGACCAATTGAAAACTGACGGCACTCTGTTTAATGTTATGAAAATTTTATAATTTTAAAATAATATGAAATTTATTAAAGTATGAATCAAAATAACATTAATTTAATTTATAGATCGCAAAAGAATAAATAACAATTTTTACCTTTTTATCTTACTTAAATTATTATGGTAAAATGTACACTTTGATTTATACTAGTAATTTTTAATTTAGACCAACTGTTAGTCTAAAGCTATAAGTAGCTTTTCTTCATAATAGAACTATTGCACATTAATTTTACATAGACAAATTTAATTTTAGTATTTTAATTCATCAGTAGTTAATGATACAACTACAAAATAATCTCGAAAACTTGACTTGGGACCCTGGGCAGGAAAAAGTAAACAGAAGACCAACTTGGAGAAAGAATATGTTGGTTGAAAAAAAATTAGGGCTTGAAATTTAAACAATGTCTAAATTAATATAGCCCATGCTTTCTACGATTTATTATCCATGCCAGTCTTTTAAAATAAAATTTTAAAGCCCCGCCTTTTGAAAATAAATTAAAAATGGTGTGCGCAATGTATACACACATTGACTACATGTGCTTTGCCCCCCCTCCCCACCGGCAAAAGTTGAAATAATGGCCCTGTGTTATTATCCGTGCCCGTTACACTTTGACTAACTTGATTCTTCGATTTACATAATTTGATTTCCTAGTACTATGTATAATCTTTGCCGTATCAATAAATTTTGGTTTTGCCGGAGATGCCCTGGGGGGGGGGGGGGGCGAAGTGCTTATGCTGTTTCTCGCGACAGAGCCTGGTGTCTCTCGGTTTCTCCAGTTGAGCCCATGCAGTAACGAGATCTCACTTGAACAGTCTCCAACGTTCCAAAAACCTTAGTCAGCTAATGAACTTCCCAGCATAACTTTCGTTACTTAAACTGTTTCGTTTGGGTATATAGGATTTTATGGTGGCTTTTAAATATATGGCAATGCTGTTAACAAGCCCTTTTAAAAATGGGAACAATAAAAATAATCTGTTCCACTTTCTCAAATTGTTTCACACCGATGAGTTAACTGAAATTAACGACAAGTAAACGAGGGTTTAATAATGTTGTCTACGAGAGGTGAAATGAGAAAAATTACGACTAGTGTTCTTTAAGAACTACAGTAAAACCTCGTTAACTTTCTTTATGGGAAACTGCTTGACAAATTGCAAAAAACTTTGGTGCCAACCGTTTAGATTTTTTAAATCAAAAGCTAGTAAATAATTTTAGGTGCCAATATACAGGGTGGGAGAAAAATCTAAAAGCTTTGAAAATTCATAAAAACCAGAAAAATAACCGAAAAAAAAATTGCTAGGTTACTAGAATTTTATTGACTGGGAAAAATAACAAAAACTAGGTGGTGCTGACGTACACAAGTCAAAAGAAAAAGATATGCAAATAACAAACAGAATGTCTATATAGAACATACTGCTGTAATAAACAATTTGACCACCATAGGGAATACATTGCAGGAGAGTCACAAATTCAACATTATATAGTTATATCCTGTGGTGGTGGTCATGTATTACTGTAATAACAGAATGCCTTCAAATCGTTTATTTATCTTTGATTTGTGTACATCAGTGCCACCTATTGCTGTTCAGAGTTTTTTCCAGTCTTAAGATTTCAGTGCCCTAGTGATGTTAACCCTGCAGTTTAATAGAACAGTTTATTTTTATTTTTCTTCCAGTTTTTAAAATTTCTAGGCTTTTTGCCTATCCTGTATATACAAATATAGTCACTATGGAGATCTGGGATTTGTCAAGTCCTGGGGAACACCTTTGTCTATAATCTTGAAAAAATTTGAGACTAAAATACCATAACAAAAGAGACTTAATTTCCATTTTAATCTAAAAATATTAAAAGATAAGGTTTTTGTATTTTCTGAGTTAAATCGTACCATCTCTATAATACACATAAATTTAAAAATATAAATTTCTTAATTGGTATTAAAAAGACTAACCTTTCTATATATACATACCTTATTAAGCTGATTAGCACAATCTTGGCCTTCATGTACATGTTAAAATTTAAATTTTTATGTCAAATGTGTATCTTTAAAAACAGAAATCTGCAAAGACGAAAAATTGATTTTAGGTTCATTTGGAAAATTAAAAGAAAAGAAATGTCTCACCTTGTATTCAAGTATAAGCTTTTGCACCTGCTGCTGGATTTTCTCTTCAACAACGACTAAGCCGTCAATTCCTAATGACGGGTTTGAAAAGGCACATCCCCTGGCTAATGGGACATCAATATCATCGCTTGGTGTTGCAGGAAAACCAGAGCTAGGAGTCCGAGAATGCCGCGGAGTGTTAAAACTACAGGAACTAGATGAACTTTGCTTACTTAAGCATGCTTCTATTAGTACTTGAGACCATGGCGTCCACTTCGAATCACTGCCATCAGAATTAGATTGGAGTCCTTCAACATCATTATCAATAGCTTTCGTTAAATCACTAGTGCTAGTACTAACAGAACACATCTTATTCTTTGGAACAAACCCGTCACTATGGCTCGGACCATCAACTTTCTCCACTGTTGGCACACCTGGAATGATACCATTCTCACTGACTAGTGTATCTGTAGAGCCATCTATAGCAGGTTCTCTAGACACTAAATTTGAACACGAAACATATTTTGATTTGCACTTTGTCCTTGTCGAATTTTCTCCTTCTACTTCATCGACATCTGGGTTACCATTTGTGTCCAAGGCATCTTTAAGAGGTTCCTCACAATCTGTGTTATTGTCAACAGAGTCTTTGCTGAATGTAGGAGGACAGTCTTCCGTCAAACATGCATTCTTGACAATGCTTGGATCACTACTACGGCGCTGGAGACCAGATGGATGGTCCATGGAAGGTATATCATCACACGACTTGGTTTTTACTAAAGGAGCAACATCTTCAGCAATGCAAGGTGTTTCATGAAGAGGAACAGTGGGCTTTCCAAGTGACATGCCATCAGCAGGCATATAAACATCGCTCCAAAAGTGAAGGTCTTTAAGTTGCGACGATGGGTTTAATACCTGAGAATAGATATTGTATTAAAAGAATAATATAATTTTTTAACAGGATATTCAAATTACACAAGATGCACAAAAGTCAAAAATTAAAAACATTAAATTATATCCAAGCAAAAATAAAACAAAAAGCTAAAAATTTAAAGCTTAGCTCTATGGAAGAGAATTATGTAATAAATTATATAAATAGGTGTTTATTATATATTTCCTAAATTTTGTATTGTTTGACATTATCATTAAAATATTTTAATAGTATTTTCTCCTGCTTACAATCCACAGATTAGACATTGATAAAACATTAGAATTTAAAGCAGAAAATATAGTTGTTTATAACTTTTGAGAAAAGTTAAAGTTTTTTTAGAAATAACCAATTTAAAAAATTAAACACTAAAACTACCGGAATTTCCGGACCCCCTAGAACTACTTTTTGACCGCTATTGCAAAAATACATCATAGATGTAAAGAGATTTATTTTGAATTAAAACTAGTGTCAATACTATTGTATGGAGGTTTTGGGAGTACGGGAGCCCCAACCTTACGAAAAATTATATGTTCATGTTTTTCGAATTTATATTACGTATTATTATGGATAAATATTTCAAGTTTTCAGGAACAGTTTCACATTGAGCAGGTGAATTTCTCACCCCCAGCTGGATAAATTAAAAACCTCAGATTTTAAAGCAAACGCTTAACATGTTTTTTTTACAATTCTAATTAACATACAACACATTAAAAATTCATAAAAATCTCAAAAAAAAATTTTAAACGACTATACAAGATATTTCCCGATCTGTGATCTGCTGACCCTGTCTATGAGTAACCTACTTTGTAAGAGGTCTGCAAGTTCATTTATTACCATTGCATGAATGACTGTGCGACGAAATATTTTATATGAAAATTAAAAAGAAATTATATGCAAACTAAAAAAACAGATATTAGACTGTATGGAAGGGGGGGGGGGGGAAGTCTAAATTTACCTTCAGACGCTACAGGGGGGGGGGGTCACTGTGCATTGGCCTACACTACATGGGATCTGCGACATCGGAAACACTGACACACACACACTGAATACGATCCGATTATAAATATACAGAAGTGCCAGTGCAAACTTTTGAAATCCAGAGATTCTCATGAGAGGGATACCCCCCCCCCCCCCGACACTCAAACTATCAAAAGTTCACAAAAAAATTTTTCGAAAAATATTTTTTTAAATCAATTAAGAAAAACTTGCATTCTCTCCCCCTCACCCCCCCCACGGCAGGTTCTGCATTGCCCCCGAGCAGAATTCCATGTCAGTCTTTCCATGCAGAAATCACATCTACATACTGTTTATAAAGCATAAGTGTTTCCTTTCGGGCACGCCATCAGTGAATGTAATCTCGGGAATATAAGCTATATAAGGCTTTTAAGAGTTCAAAGTTTTATATTTTCTTTCTGAAGATGTTTAAATCGGAAGAAACAATTTAAAAAAATTCAAAAGTTGCCGACGTAAAAACGTGTTTGCCGCACGGCTGTTAATGGAATACAATAACGATTATACAGGAATTTCGGCAACCAAGGTCATGTCCCTCATAAAGGATTGCCGATAAACGCTACAAAAACGAAGTCGCGTCTTTGCCAGTTGCTTAAATGCGGTCAGACTTTTTTTTAAGGCTGCTCGATGGAAATGACTACGGCTGTCCTCTATGGGTGTTTTCCTTAACGACGACGGTAATCATTGACGCCACGACAACGTGAAAGCTCGTGTAAAATCTAATTGTCTCCCAAAATCCGGAGAAATTTTAACAAATCCGGAGAGCAGGAGGAAGGATGAAAAATCGGGAGAGTTAGCAGGTCTCGATATATTAAAAATGTATATAATACAAATAATTGCATCACAGAAAAACAGATATTCAAACTTCACAGAGAAAAGCATAATGATCACATACCGCTTAGCAGTCTGAACATTGTTTAAAGCATTGTGAAGCAAATATTCAAACCAGAATTTTACACTTTCTGCACAACATCAATGTGTTGCCTTTTAATTTTATGTAAAGTGTTTCCAATTTCTGATTATCGTCAGACAAATCTGGGGTGAGGAAAGCATATCTACCCGTGACGAAAGGCGATCGGAGTTAATCTGTTAATTATAAAATTAAGTTTCTTTGAGAATTTACTTTTTTGTAGCAAATCCATACATTGACTGCACTTAGATTAAGGATATTATAAAACACGTGCTAGAGTCTCGATATCTACCCTGAATTTTGTTTAGTTCTTAAACTCCAGATTCTAGATTTTTTTTATTGTTGAAATTTCAATTGATGGAGCTCAAAACCAAGACATTCATTTAAGGTTTTCCTTGATACACAGTAATTGTAAGAAAATATATTTTTTAGGAGTTCGGTATCCTATAACCGAGAATTTGAGTTTATGACCAACATAAGGGAGTTCTTGTAGTGATTTATTCACGATTCCCACGAGACTAGTATTAGTTTTCACTTATGTGAAGCTTGTGGAAAAATTATCGGTTGTAATATTCTTCAGGTATGGTTGTGTAATCTTCATTACAACATGTTTGGGACGTAATTCATCCTTTACAAGATATGGAAAATCGTTGCACACATATTTAGAATCAACAACCATGTTAAATTTGATTCCAAATTTGTCGGGCTTATTAGTCATACATTGAAGGGATCTATATCTTCTTAGAGGAAAAAGCTATTAATCTACCCTCAGATTAAGACCTTCAAATGTAGTACACGACTTATATAAATTCATTTCATAGTTCTGAAACTAAAGCAAAATTATCAGACTAATCGATTTGCTCCAATAAATTTTATGTCAAACTTCAGATATTTCATAATTCCACTGAATCTATTTCTACCCATGGTCTCAGAAAATTGCTGGCAGTAATGTTTTGGACCACAGATCACCAACAGAAGATTGATACAAGAGCTCCTCTGAGGTACAAAAGAGCAATAAAGACATGTTTTTCATGAAAAAGGTTCCAATTATCTATTTCCAGCATTCTTTTTACCCTCACACTGAACATATATTTTTCAACATTTGCTCATTGAAGAAAAGTCTCCAAGCGCTATCGCACCCGTCATCTTGTATTTCTCTTTTAGTGCAAAAAGATAGACTTTATGAATCTTTCAAAACGTTCTGTTTTTGACACAGACCAGTTGAAAGAACAAAAATATCTTCAATAGTCTAATCAGTTAAACTATCTTTTCCCAAAAGCTGATTGCCAGGTTGAGTGTTCAGAATCATTGGGGATATAGGCATGTCATTTACGAACTATACCTTTCCTAATCACTGATGTTGCCAAGTTGTTTTCATCAGCAACATTCATAATATGACCAAAAGAAAAAATTACTCTAAAATAAAGGTGGAAAGAGAAGAAATGCTCAGTCACCCACAGAAAAACAAAGACACTATTGTGAAAATTCTTTAGGCTAATATTTACCATCCAATATCACAAGCATTGGTAAAACTATAAATATTAAATAACCTTAAATGTTTTATTTCAATAAAACCAAAAAACTCTTCAGGATGTAACATGATCCAAATTAGTTCATTAGTTATTGCAGGTCAAGATAGTGTTTAGATTATACATCAAGGTTGAAAACTGCTAATGTATATCATCTTTTTAAAAGCAATAGGAACACATATGAACCTAAAAATTATGAGATCGATGGATGGCACTATAGACCCTTTACTTGTAATCTATATACAAAATGCTGAGCTTATTAGTTTTCAATGCAAGTCCTGAGATCATGCTTTTCCAATAAATGCTACACTGTATATGTGTAAATTAGAATTCTTACGCGATTGATGGAAGATTTAATACATGTAATAAGGTATTAATTTTAAACTAGTAACAAATATTTCCTTTATAGTAATCCAGGCATCTTCAATGGTGCACACGAGCAACAAGTTCTTCTCCACAAATAGAATGTCCGATTTCGTGAGCACTTGATCAACAATTCCAATTAAAACACTTTAAAATTTTTTCTTGAATATATGCATGTAATCTTCAATTTCACACATTAGTATGTCAAACTTGCTGTAAGAGTGCTGTTTTGAAGAGAACAGGCAGTGTGGTCGCGACTACAGTAGGGTCATTCCATTTCAAATCACCCGGCAAAATGCCACCCATAGTCTCAGATTTCAATGATTTTTTTTTTATTTGTTGCATTTACCATACTTATTAACACTGAAAAATTTGCATCTCTAAACCTTTGAGAAAAAAAATGTTGAAATTTATCAAACTGATGCAGATGACTTTTCTGAGGCTCAATTTTTAAGCAGCATTGTTTGAGAAAATCGTAACTTTTTCAATTTTCAATATATTCAAGTGTGATTTTCACTAAAGTGTTCACAAAAACATACAGAATATGAATAAAAATAATTCATACACTTAATTTTTTGCATGTAAATTTCAAATGTATGTAAAATTCGTTTTTGTATTTTTTTTCTAACGAAAAACTCCACAATTTTTCCAAACATATTTTTAGCCCAGAGGCACAGCAGTTACCAAAACAACTTATTTTAAAATTTCTCCTAAATATATGAAGTAAAATACTGGAGAAAAAAAAATAATGGTTTTTTGACCATTAATATGTTTAATTTTGTGTTGAGAGCCAGAATAGTCAAAATAAGACTAGTTGAATGATTTGAAATCGGAACGATCCAGATACTGAAATACAACCCATCATCCCGGATTCCAATTATTTTTTATTTATTGCTTCTACCATGCTTGTTAACCATGCAAAGTTTCATGTACATGTCTTAAACTTTTTGAGGAAAAAGTTTTCTAACCTCACGAATGACTTCTCTTAGGCTAACCCCATTCAAGCAATATTATTTGTGAAAATATATCTTAAAACTTTGCAGATTTTCAATATATTCAAATGAAATTTCCACTAAAATGCTCACAAAAAAATGCAGATTATGACTAGAAAAGAAAATTTAAACCTTAGAGGAAAAAAGCCATTTAAATTTTTTTTATTTTATTCTTAACAATTTTTTAAACGATTTTTTTGGATGCACGGCATGAATTCAATTTTTTTTTTTAAATTTAATCCTATTAATATGTTAAGACGACTAGAAAAGTAAACTTTATTTTGACAGTTAATACATTTGAGTAACAAAACACAATTGTACTTATATGACTACATTAATTATATTTGTACATTTTGACTTGATATAATCATTCATGCTTAGTAAAAAAATTTTATTTTTCATGTACGCTTATGCATTTATTACAGTATTCACTAAATTAAGTTTCATGAGTAGTTAATGCAATAATTCAAACCTATTAATAAAATTAAAATTATAGGATTAAATGAATTCATGAAATAATTAGAAATGTTAATGTAATGCGTCAAATGGGAGTTGGTGAAAAAAAAAAAAAAGTTTTGGGTGAATGAAATAATTTTTCAAATTAAACCTTCATGTTCAGATTCTTAGTGTTCAAATTCCAAATAATTAATTTCACTTTTAATTGATCTATAAATATTTCTTATGATGCAACAAAGACTAACTTTTGCAATCTGATATATTTTTGCATTATTTTGTATTTGATAAATCCAGATATTAATCATATAGATATATATAGATTATAATTAAGCATGTCAAAAACTTAAAAAAAAATTTAACACTGTTGTGGTAAAATAACTTTAATTTTTGAATTACTTTGATTTTTACAGCATATATTTTAATAAATATATTTAATGTATGATAAATACGAAATGGTTATACTTGTGTTAAATATTATAATGTAGATTTTTTTCACACAAGTAAATCAAAGTAATTAAAAAAAAATTTAACATTAATAACCAGTAATCTTTTACCAAATTAGATTTTATGTGTACACTTCTGAAAAAAAAAAATTTAAACAAATAAAATTATTGGCAAACCCTGGAAGTGCAAGAGTAGACAAATCTTTGACATTAACTTTATATGACTGGTTATATACAAAACTCCCAAAGCAGAATGTTTTGTATTGTTTTACAATGAACCCTCTAGCTAACTGGAAATGTTCTACAGAAAATTCAGCGTTTTCTACACTTCTTTCACATTGTTCTGCGACGTACGTAGATTCTGGCATATTCTGCTTTGGCGTACACAACCAATTTTATAACAAAACCTAAATACGAGTGCTATTTAATTTACTTTAATGGTAAACATTTAAAATACTCCATGGCCAAAGCAAGATTTTCAAACAAAAACTATACCTCCGCAGACTTGTTGAATAAAAAGTTATGGAAGCAGGAGCTATTGCTCAGGTAAGGCCACACTGAAAATGTTCTGTCAGAGATACGGAAAGATCTTCTCTCACGATCCGAGTTACACATAAAAGTTCCAAATAGGCAAGAGTAAGTGTGCAGAGCAAGTTTCACCTGTTAGAAAACATTGAATAATTAACAAAACTATCATTTAAGTTTGCCACAATATCTCAACAATACTGAAATTATAATGATCAGGTAAATATACAATTATAGAATTTAAAATGTAGTAGAACCTGGATTTCAAACTTGACAAGGAAAGCAACTGTCCAAGCTAAAAATAAATATAATTATTGATTCTTTTACATGTATAGATGTCTATTACGGCTTTAAATGTTTAACGGCTTTGTTGAAAAAGCAATAATTGCTGTTATGTTTTATATTTTGATACTTTCGTAAAATTGTTTTTCATGGAAAAGGTTTATAGAACAAGGGAGCTAAAATATTGATTTTGTCGTCATGTTCTAGACACATTGAAGAACCATTCTATACTTCTGTGATTGTCCACACAACTATAGTCTACTATTATTTTCACACCTGAATAAGGAGATTCTCATGTAAGTTAGAAACAATAAATAAGTCTATCAATGGTACAAGAAACAATCTTAACAGAATGTATATTGTGCACAGAGAAACCTGCACCATATGCGATACTGAATCGCCACAAGGAATGTAATTGATGAAACTTAAGTGTGCATACAGGGGTGGGAAGTGAATAAGTCCATTTTGGAGCAGTAAAATTCACGATTCGGAGCAGTTTTGGAGCAGCAAATTCAGGATTCGGAGCAGCGAAATATTGGATTTGGAGCAGATATTTATAAATTGGAGCAGCGAAATTAGTAAGAATATTTTCGTTAACCCTCACCCCTTTTCAAAATAAAACAACTGCACTGTCTTTTGTTATCAAACATTTTTTCATCAGCTTGTTTTTTATTTTTGGTGTTGCAGGCTTTTGACACCTTGTTTTGTTAGATTGGAAGAATTATATATTTATGTACTTTTGCTCAAATGAAGTATATATTATACTAGTTATAATACCCGGCGCTGCCCAGATTTTCTTCAACGAGGCTTTTTGGATCACGTGATACCTCTCTCTTTGTGGGACATACAAACTGTGTCCATGTTAACCAATATGGAGACTCATGAAATAAACAAATTTAGTTGTAAAGAAACTTAGAATTTTTTCCTACTTTTTAAGGGGCGCTAAGTATTTCAATCCCCCCCCCCCCCTGAACTTCAAGTTATCCATCTGCCCCTGTTTCAGCTCCCAAAAATTCTCAATTAAAGCTGTGGAATTTTTTCGATGTACTTTTTACGGGCCCATAATTTATTTTATAATATCCTAACGCACATGAGCTTATGCAGTTGAATATCAAAAGACAATAAGGAGGCATTAATTTTCATGCTATATAAATAAAGTTGAAATCAATTTTATTGCATGAATATCCAACTCAAAAGTAGGTCTGGCTAATCACTTCATATTTAATCTCCTGGGCTTCGTATATCTCTAAGCGAACTCAATATTTCAAAAATCTAGAATTCAATAAAATTTTTAAAATGATTGATATGTGGCGGAAAACCCCCCCAAATTTCCGCATTTCTACAGTAAAATCGGCAATTTTGACACTGATTTCTATGAGGATTACCCTTCTCCTGACCCTCAAAGCGATGCTGATGATGATTATGATGATGTATATTCAAAAAGACTCATTACTGAGAGTATTGAAAATGTGGCCAACCATTATAAAGGCATAAACTACTTATATTATACATATACATATGCTAACAGGATTAGAGAAGTGACAAACCATTGTCTATTGTCGATCATGGAGGAAAGAATAATTGAAAGAAGAATTATTCTTTCCTCCATGATTGTCAATAGCAGCCTATCGTTCAAGTCGGGTCCCATTTGGTATATATACAAAATTTGGTGACGATCGATCTAAAATTGCAGATTTGTATAGAGAACACACACGCGCACACACAGAAAATCAATTTTATATATATAGATTTATGTTTATAATTTGTGTAATTATCAAGTTATAATATTTGCTTAACTTAAGTTTGTTTGAAGAGATAATTGGTACATATACATTTTTAAAAAGTGTCATCAGTATATGTAAATTAGAAATTATGTGACCACTCATTATCCTCCAATCAGAGTAAGCCCAGGGAATTCTGGGAAAATTTCTCTTTCGTATAAAAGATCCATAGATCAGTAGTTGATTGTGTATTGGAGAAGTAGGAGGTTCAGTAGAATATAATCTATTATCTGGCTTATCTTGTGCATAAAAATTTTCACACCAGTCTATTTAAGATTGTTTTTGCTTACCGAGAGCACTATTTGCTGTCTGGAACAGCAGCACTTCAAATGGGCTAAAAATTTTCTAGAAGTTTGCAATTTTTCTATACTCTGAAAGAAATTGTTGCAAAATGGGAGAGAATTTTGGAAAAATCAACACGATGTTTGGCGATTTAACGCTCGTTATTCGGCGACATTGGCGATTTAACGCTCGTTATTCGGCGACATTGGCGATTTAACGCTCGTTATTCGACGGACATGCGCTTTTTACTCCCGGAATGAATTTTTTTTCACGAAACACCGGGATTTGACGCAATGACGATCGACTATAGTAATTTCTGCTGCTTCCAGTGGAGAGACTTTATATTTTTTGAAAAAGGAAACCGACTCTCATTTGCGCTTTAATGCTGAAAGACCATTGCAAGCCATCTTCAGTTGCACAATCACGGATATTATCAGGGTGTCGAGAGGGAAAGCCCGATGAGAGGCCGATAGTTTAAATAAGGCGATAGTTTAAGTACAGTGTTAAGTACAGAGTTTAAGTACATAAAACCCGATCTTCTCGGAAACAATCGTTTCGCGGCAAGCAGGAAAAAAAAATATTTTGCCGTCCTTTCCGATATTCCAGGCATAATGAAGGAAAATTCGCTATTTGGCGCAGAAAAATACGAAAATACACTATCGGAGCAGGATGGCGCAAGATGTTAATTTTGGCGCAGTGCAGCGCAATTGGCGCAGAGTTCCCACCCCTGGTATAGCGTTTGTAATCTCTACTGAACATTCCAATCTATCCTACAAATTCATAATGTGTGGATTTGAAAAGTTTAATCTCCATATTTGTGTTATTGATCTGATCATCTCTTGTGGCATTAAAGTTTTTTCAAAAAGAGATGCACTCAAAAGTTAGAAAACCTTAAAAATCATATTTAGCTGATACTGGGAAATTAAGTGTTACAAAAATGTACACTCAAAAAATTTTCCCTCCAAATGAAAAAAAAAAGAAAAAAAAAAAAATTGATGTTTTTCCATTTTTCTTCAACAGGTGAAAAATCTTGAAGGATTGGAACAAAGAAAATACATTTATAATCTTGTAGGAACAAAGCAAATTTATACTATATAGATGCAGTCTTTGAATGCCAGTAGATAACGTAAATGTTACAGTAATTTCTGGTGTATAACTCAGGGAAAAACTTCTAAATTAGAAAATTTAATGCACAGGCCCTTATTTGGGAATACAAAAATCTAAAATCATTTTCCACAGGGTCAGACAAATACTGTACGGTAAAATTTCTTCATTCGTACATTTTAAGATACAAACCTCTAAGGTTGCACAATCCTACACTGAAAAAGTTTTTTTTTCTTTTAGAAATAGAAGGAAATCCCATGGGACTAATGTATCCATCTAGAGAAAAGATGGAAAATACTATATTTTGGAATTTGTGACAGTATCTGCCAATATGAAAGAGGGTCAACCAGGCTGAGAACAGCACAAAGTGTTAATTCCACAAAAATTGATAGACATCAATATTAACTTTACAAATCACCATGGTGACCTGGGATTTCCCTAGCCCTGTAACTTAAAACTAAATAAAATTGTTTCTCTGCTGGCTTTTTATTTTTAGATGCAACTTTCAAAACCCAAAAATACCTATGAAATTAATATCAATAAAGTTATACATTGCTGCCTGGCAGTCGAGTGGTCAGGGAACTAGCTTCTCACTGTGCAGGTCTGGGTTCGAATCCCGGTTCGGGCATGGATGTTTACTAACACTAACAAATTCCCTGGACGGATCATGCTGATCCCTTGGGAATACGTGAAGATCAAGTTATTAAAAAAAAAAAAAAAAAAAAATAAGTGGCTTTTGTAATATCAAACTGCCGCTGTGGTGGTAGAGTGGTCATAGTGACGGACTCGCATCACGGGGACCCGGGTTCGAGCCCCACCGTCACCACAGTGGTGGTCGGCTGAAGTTGGTTTTCTGTGGTTCCCAACTTCGAGGCGCAAATACGAGCAGATCTCCCCATTAAAAAGTCTCGCCACAGAGAGCAACAGTCCTACAAACAGTACAAATATTCAGTCACTACACATCACTCGCTTCACTTCTGAGATATAGATGGCAGCACTGAAAAATCATACACAACATTAGATACGCACCCAAAACTGTTAGGTACACGTACTTACACTTCCGGCACAACTCACTAGGTAGTAAATTGTCTATGGCAATAGACCTGAGTTGTGCTTGGTTTGAAAAAAAAAAATATCAAACTAAATGTATAAAAAAAAAAAAAAAAAAAAAAAAATAGTGTTTAATGTTGTTGCTTTTAACACAATCAGATAAGATGTAAAAGTAATATCTAAATGGTCCAAAAATATATTTTTGAACTATATTTTAAAGCATAGGACTTCAATTTAAAGTCTTTAAACAATAAAAATGTTTAAAATAAGTGCTGCAGGCAAGGGTGTACTTAGAATCTGAATCAGAGGGGGACAACTCGCCAATACTAAATTGATACGTCTGTGCTATGTGTCAATTACACCTTTCTCTTCTGGGGGAGTCCAAATATGGACTTGGACTGAAAATCTTTAACCGGGATGCTTTGATAATGTTTTTTTTACCTAAATTCAATTTGGTCTTTCTTATCACTAAAGTTGTGTATATTTTGTACAGTTTTGGACTTTGAGGAAAGTGGAAACTTACCTGTATGTCTTAATGAATGCAATTAGTCAGAAAAACAGATTTGATCAAAAGAATATTTTCACGCTGTACACTAATGTTTTAGAACTTGTTCAGCGCTCTAGCTATTTTTTCTGTGATTATCAAAGTGAATTTCCAAACATGGCCCCTTTCTAAAAACACTTTCATATTGTTCTGCAACAAGCCCTTGGCTCACTGGAAATGCTCTACGGTAAAAATTCCCCTATAATGAGTTTTTTTTTACACATCACTTAAAATTTGTCCAGATTGTTCTGTAACATCCAACACAGATTTTAACATTCTGCTTTAGACTATTACGTTAGCAGCAGAACTATATTTTTGTAATTGAGAAGATGGTTCTATTTTTTAAGAATAAAAAGGGATTTTTTATAGATTGTTATATATTGTTAAAAATCAAACCTATAGTAATTATATAAATTACTTTATTAGCTTTTAAATGAAAATATGAATTTCAGTGCTAAATACAAGGGGTGATCAAATGAAAAGGTACGAAACGACGTAACAGTTAAATATTGCATATTCCGCCATGGGAGAACGTAGCGAGACATCTCGGGATGCGATTGGAGTCTGACTGGGATCTGAGCATGCGCCCGCATGCACAGGAGAGAGAGCAGAGGCTCTTATCAAAAGCGCCGTCCAAATGATGCGGCAGTCCGTATGAGGACAAGATGGCATTTGTGTTGCAAATAAAATTCGAGCGAGGTGTTATCCGATTTCTGACAGCAGAAGGTAAGAAACCGGCAGCTATTCATCGCCGGATGGTGACAGTTTACGGGGAGAAATGTGTCTGACAAGTCTGTCAGAAAATGGAGTGCCTGTTTTCATGCAGGCCGTGAGAGTGTGGGTGATGACCCGAGACCAGGCCAGGCAAACACTGTCATCACGAGCGATCTCATCGACAAGGTGGACGACCTAGTGAGAAGTGATCGGTGTGTCACATTGGGAATGTTGGCGGTGAAGGTGGATGTCAGCTATGGAACCGTGTGGACAATTGTTCACGACAGGTTGCGATATCGGAAGGTTGTAACGTGCCGATGATCCCCCGGCGTAAAAGTCAGTAGTCGCCGTCACGTGATCTGTTGCTATAAATAAATGTACTCTTACTACTCATCAGCAGCGGTGATCGTATGGCGGCGATCAAGGCCGATCGTGATGTCCGCCTGCGATCACATGCAAATGAGGCAACCTTGAAGCCGATTGGCTTACTTAGACACGTGCAGTCGGAAGTTTTTCCTTAAATACCGGCCGTACGTTGTAACAGCTGATTTCGCGTTCATCTAATCTTGTTCTATTCAACTGAAGCCCTCTAGTAGGATGGTTCACCATCTTGCTACCGTATCTATTGGCCTTAAGCTGATTTGTTAAAATGCAATAATTTACATTGTTTGAATCAGTTTTCCGGCAGGTCCGGAATCAAAAATATTAAATAATCTTCACAGTCAAAGTTCTTCATTGCTGATCAAGGTGGTCCGGCCCTCAACCGAGAGGCCCCCGGAGCTGATCCGGCCCTCAACCGAGAAAACTTCTCCGATTCTTGCGGGAAAAGGCTAACAACATCGGGTGTCCGATCACTATACAAGTTGACTGTTGATGATCATCAATTGGTGAGCCAGTATCTTTACTGTTAACGTCAAATAGAGGGCTCCACGTTATACTAATCTATTGTTAAAATTGACTAACCCTATAATTAATTTGAATAAATATTTCATGCGAAAGTTTATTTGCAATCATTTTCCACTTGTCGTTTGCCATATTATTACTGGATATTTCGAACCGGGCAAGCAACTCCCATAAGGGACGTTGCAAGGTGTGTGCCGCTTGGGTTCCGAAGCAGTTCACCGACCAGCAAAAGGAACTGCGTATGGGGCTAGCACTGTAACATCTGTTTCGGTATCAGGAAGACCCCGCTTTCATGGAGCGGATCGTCACAGGTGATGAGACCTGGTGCCATCACTATGAGCCAGAGACAAAGCGGGACAGCATGCGTCGTCACCTCCCCCTAAAAAATTCAAAGCCGTGCCGTCAGCAGGCAAGGTGTTGCTCACCGTCTTTTTCGACGTTCAAGGTCCACTACTTGTGGAATTCCTCAAGCACAGAAAAACTATTAACTCCGATGTGTACTGTGAGACACTCCGACGCCTACGCAGGTCCATCAAGAACAAAAGACCGGGGCTGCTCACGAAGGGTGTGGTTCTGCTCCATGATAATGCGCGTCCATACGTCTCCAAAGTCACACACATGGAACTGGCCAAGTTCAAGTGGGAGCCGTTGGACCATCCGCCCTACAGTCCAGACATGTCGCCCTGCGATTTCCATGTGTTTGGTCCACTGAAGAAACTCCTGAAAGGGAAGCGCTTCAACTCGGATGACGTACTGAAGGACGCTGTGAAGGACTGGGTCTCGTCACGGCCACAGGAATTCTGGGAACAAGGAATCCTGCGGCTTGTTCATCAGTGGGATCGTTGTGCTCAGGCCTATGGTGTATAAAGTCTACATTTGTACCCACAGTGTCGTTTCGTACCTTTTCATTTGATCATCCCTTATATAAAAGAGATATTGCTATAAATAAAATTAAAGGCAAGTAAACAAGTTAATAACTTTGAAGAATCTTTAGGACCTATTTATAATAGGACTATTTTATAACCCCCCCCCCCCCAATTATTCTCAAAGATTTAGAAATGTTAATTGAAACAAAAATATACAGATTCTATTCACTTAACATTTGAAATCAAAGGTTTATTGCATTTCACTTACCAGAAACTGATTGTTGAATTCGAAATAACAAGGGAACTGGTGAAGGAGTTGATAAACGCAGTCCAACCACTGAAGAAAAACAGGACTTCTTTCATTAGTGTCATTTGTACCAGTTGTATGGCCACAGCGGTCAGCAAATTTGTGTCCAAATTCAAGCCATTCCCTTTCAACTAGAACTTTGAAGCCCTACAAAAAAAAAGAAAAGAAATTTATATTTCAATTAGAACTACCCAACAATAAAATAAATCACCAAAAGACAGCGGGGAAAAAAAAAAAACTGTTTTAAAACTTTGACACTAAAATATGCTCTCAAACAGTTTTATAATTGGTTAAGGTATTTTGGTACCAAGAAAATATAAAGCATTCAAGAAATTCATTATTGTACCTCTTTCGTACGATAGTAAGGATCCATCATAAGTTCAGCAAGAGACACTATTTGAGGAGTCCTGTCCCACCCATCAGAACAATGGACAACAACAGGTCTTTTCTCTTCATCAATAGCAGTCACTATAATCATGGCAGCACGAATCAGTGATGCTATGTGCTGAAGCCAATGAGTTTTTTCCAGAACAGACAGCCACCTAGTCGATTTAGAAAAATAAAAGGTTTAAGAAAACTAACAATTGACCTGTAACATAATAATGAATAGTATGTGCAGTCCTATTTTCAATAAAATTCATGTCTACTCTGAAACTAATATGCTTATGACATTTCTAAAGCTATATTATATAGACTAGCTATAACCTGCGGCTTCACTCATGTGAATTTGATCCGAAAATTGTTCTGCAATAATTCCCCCCCCCCTAACATTTACACCATGTTGGGAGTTGAAATTTAAGTATTATATTTTATAATCCTGAAAATCATTACGATGGGATTTCTGAAGAAATTTATTTATAGATCTGTTGTTTGAACTTAACGATGATTACACCATATAACCCCCTTAGATGTCGAATTGTGAAAATATTTTTTAATGAGCCTCTATATTACGAACTAAAACTGACCAAATTTCATAATTATAGCTTCAGTAGTTTTGGCTCAGCACACAACACAAGCGCAACCTTTAAACCCTATTGTGACCACTTTAGGATACAATTTCAAAAATCCCCTTCTTAGGTGACAAATCAGTCAGTACATATTATATATGTATAGATTTCGTATAAATATAAATTTCATATAGGAATGAATAAAAAGTTTTACCGAATTAGATTTGGCACAGTAGATGACTAACAATTTGTTTCAATAGAAAGTTAACCATTTCATCTTAGAACTTCTATGTTAATTTTCTGATGGATATTAAGTTTAGAACCAGGGATGCACAATCTATTTCATAAAAAAGTTCCAACCAGTTCAAGGAACGTGTTGATTTATACTTTAAGATAAACTTAGAGATCACAAACTGGCATATTTTTCTAGTCTGCAAGAAAAAGTCTTAAAAAGATTTTTGTACAAAACCTGTCCTAAACTACAAATAATCAAAAACATTAGGGCTCCTAGCATGTACTTTATCATTTCCCTAACCAAGAAAACCCAAATTATTTAAAATTCGGCCTTTTAAAAATTTGACCCCTCATAACTTTCTCCCAGACTTAAATATTTAGAAAAAAATCTAGGAACTTGCGAATATTTTAACATTTTGTCCAATAAAATTCTTCATTTCCCCTGAATTACAAGTAACTGAATATATTCTGCGAACAAAAAAAAATACCACCCCTTTCTGTATAACAAATCAGCAATAAACAATTTGGAAATAAGTTAATATTAGATTAACTCACTGAAGGTTTAATGAGAATGAAATAGTCGAGCATTTCAGTAATGCAAGTTTTGAATTAAAAAAACTTACGATAAATGATCTGATGATGTCTGAGAAGAAGTAAGATTCCTGAGAAGATGAAAACTCTTGCGTATATTATGAATGTTAGCCAAGCCAAGGAACTGTACTTCACAATTAGTATAATATTCTTCACATTCACTGCCACCACCCTTTGCTCTGTTGGCAGTAGCAACTGCATAAGATCTTGCATCAATAATCAGAAGTTTATTTCTTTCTGTACTATTTTGCCTACCTACAAAAAGAAAAATACGTAAAATTCATGCAATATTTAAAAATTATCAAAAAGCTTCTAACAATTGGATTAGATGAAAATTTTATTGGAATAAATAATTACCATATGAAACTGGAGGTGGAGACTCCTCATCAAGGTCACTTTTCAATGAGAATGTTTCTTGAACTTCTGAAACCTGGTCTTGCCCTGGATCACTTTTGCAAGCATCAGCGATTGCTTGTATTAAATTTTCATCTTCAGGTCTACGTGCATAAAATATACCTATTTCTGGTTGACTGCAACGAGCAATAACACAACCATTCTTTTGGTGTCTAAAAAATAAAGATCATACATTGTTTTGTTAATGATAAGTTTGGAAAATTACTGTACGATTGATTGCCAAGCTAGAAATATTTATCAATTAGTCTACTCCATAGGGGGTTCTCTAAAAACTTTATTCATTACACAGACCTGCCCTATTGCTACAGAAGTAATTTGATACTATTACAAGGAGTAGTGTTGGAAACATTACATATATAAATACAATGCCACAACAGGCAAAATGCCCAACGAGGTGGCTAGTGACATGATCATTATGGAACTTTACAATATATTGAACTTATAGCATTTAAAGATGTGAACAGTGGAAATGCACATTTTCCAAACTGGCAGTGAATAATACTTTATGCACACATTTTAAATGTTTAGTTCATTACTTACCGTAACAGTGTTTTTAAAAAAGCAGATCAGCTCACCTTTGTATCTTCAAAAAAAAAAAAAAAACAAACCACCAATTCTAGCCAATTACCTTCATGCTACTTGTAGGGATTAAATGTATAGAGGGTTTTTTTAACAGCTGGCTGATACAAAGATGAATTCTCTTTCCAAAATATAACTGCTTCTGCGGGAAATCAAACCCATGTCCTCTCATTTTCCGAGGGTGAACGTCCTAGACTACAGAGAGGCAACAAATATCTCAATCTTCCTTTGAATTTTCCTTCCAAAATATATCTTCGTATCAGCCAGCTGTTAAAAACTTTCGTATGGATAGAGACATCATCCTCGGACTAAATATATAACCTTGTGATAGCAATTGATGCAAGAGGTTTTGCATCAATTACTACCATGCTTGTATTTGAAATTAATATTTTTTATATATAGTTTGAACAGTAAAACAAAGCTTTCCAAATTCCCCTTGGAAGTTTTTAAATATCTTCTAGCCTTATCATTAGACACTAAGGTGTGCCAATACTGTTCAAGAATCGCGCCTCTTGATCGTATTTGAAATAATTTTACCCTTAAAAATAAGTTTCATTAAATGTAGGTATAATGTTTGGGAATCATTAGTCTAAAGATGCAAAAATTTTTTCCTAGTTTAAAGTGCAGGTTAACTATTGCAATTTAACAAGATATAATTATGAAAATGATAAAAATCTCTTCAGCTAAAAACATTTATATATAAATCTTAAATTTCTTTAAAAACAAAAAATTTCTTCAGACCTCCACACAACAGCAGGTATCCTTTTTGAATAACGGAAATTAGCTACAATCTTCAAGTCATCATCTGATATAGATGCAGGCACAATAATATGACGAGGATAACTTGGACAAAAGCTACAATGAAACAATATAAATATTAGAAATGTCTAGCAATTAATATTTTAAGTTAACAGATCTCTAGTACAAGTCAAAAGTCTATAGACATAACCAAAAGATAATTGTTTCCCCAATGCATGAACACCTTCTAATACCACCATTGTGATAATACACAAGACTATCTGAAAAAATAAACTTTCATTTTTGAATTACAATTCATAATTTCAAGCTAGATTTCCCTGAATGGTTCTTAACCACTCCATAAAGCTCTTGAAATAGTCCTAGTTATTTCAAGAGCTTTATAGGAGACCTTACATAGTTCTAACTATCAGTTTGAAAGTTTAATATAAAAAAATTTAACTATATTTAAATATTGTAATCATGTGTGAGACAAAAATACCAAAGGGAACAAGAACAGACCATGCATTGGATTATGTTGCACAGGCAATACCATCTTAAGAAAAACGTAAAAATCTATTTGTTTCAACCTAAAAATGAAAGTAATTGCTGCAAAACAATACCCCATGTTAGAGCTATTTACAGTATCTTTGAAAACTAGTTACCTTTTTCAACCCAATACAGAAATTAAATACTTTTTTTGGATTTTATGTTAACAACTGAAGAGTCACCAGGAAATAAACCAAAGTCTTTTCACAAACTAAGTGTATTTAGTAATGTACTTGCTTATTATATTCCCGGCAGAGACCAGATTTGTCATTTAGAGTTCACCTCGGCATAAAAACCAGAAAAGGTCTACTTCCTTGACTAGTTTATCTTCCTCAAAAGAATATTCCTACATTCTGTAAACTAGTTCTAGTTTGATAAGCTTTCAAATTTTTATATTAATATTTAATTAAATACTAAGGGAAAACAATTCTATATATGAAGAACTATTAGATTACTATGCAGCTATAGGTATTACTTATACAGACTGTCTATAAAGCTATTAAAAACCAGGTGTAAAATTCCTATTAGGAAAACAGGTGGGTTTAATGTAAAGGTTTAGAACTTTCCTAAACTGAATTTTTGATATTACTGGAGAAATTTACAAATTTCAGACCTCTCAAGTGTTATAAATTACTGACTTTAAGGAGATCTTTCAGTTCCCCTATTCTTAAATTACAATGTTAAGAACTTCAAATTGAATGGCTTGGAAAAAGGAAAGAAAAACGCGCGCGCGCTTGAACTACTAAACTGAAAAGATAACCGAATCGAAGATCTTTTAAATCAAAACTGAAAAAAAAAATTTATAGTGCTTGGTTCCTTTTATACAAAAGCTATCCAATTATGCTACCAAGCAAGTTTAATCCGATAAAATTACAGAAATTCCACTTTATATTTCAGTTTATTTTCCTAGACAACCATCAAGCATTTGGGAAACATCCAGGGTCTGGAACACTGGTTAAGAACCGCTTTAAAGAATAGTATTAAGATTTTCCTCAGCCACCTCATTTTGCCTGCTGTGGCTTTGTATTTGAAGGTTGTACAGTTACTGTATTTTAAGAAACCTAATTTATGTACTTATTGTTCGGGACAAAAGATTTAATGTGTTTAAATGTCTTTTCCTGTTTACAAACATCTATATAGGTTTGTGATAAAGATATGAAATGAGTCTGGCACTCGTTATTTTTCAAATGAATATTTAAGTAATTTCAAGAAAACATTTTACCTATAATCCATATTGACTACACTGATTTTCCAGACCCTTGTCAAATCAAAGCCCATTCGCTGAGCTTCACTTCTAGTATCTAGTACCATTGTTATTTCTTTAGCTGAAAACAAGGATTTAATAATTTAAAAAAAATATATGCATTTTAAACAATACACCATAAGTATTCAAGAACTAAAATTTATAACTATACCAGTTTGAAATGTATACACACACACACCTTATCCTGTAAAATTGAGCAAGATATAAACCAACAAATACAAGCTATAAAATAATATAGACTATGAAATTTATAAAATTATAGCGTAGAGTTTATTAAAATTAAATATAATGTACATCTTTCCTGTAGACAGATTTCTCATGCTCATGTAAAAAAGCCACACCAAATATATTTGGGGCCGTCTTGTTCATGTTCGACTGAAGTACCTCCGATATCAACGGTAGGCTGTAATTTTTCAAATGCTTAACATTTCTTGTCTCTTTGATTTATGCATAGATGCACAAGTTTAAAGGCATAAATGGTGGACTTTTTTTTTTTATGGTTTATCAAGGCTTTACCCGGTTTTCGGACATTTTGTTTCCACTGATCACAATACATGCAACCACGCAGGAAAAAGCATGGCAATTTTCATTTCTTATTACATCTACCTAAGGCAATCTATATTAAAAACCTAGATTTCTTTATTCTTTTGCCACAAACTATTTCATTTCACCATTTCATATTGTTAATGTTTAGAATAAAAAAAGACACCCTGTATTTTCTATAATTTTCATATAGTTTGAAATCTAAACTTGTCGCTTAAAAGAGAAATAGCAATAACTCAACACATGGATGAGTGCTTGGAAAAACAACTTGACACATGTTGGCTAAACCCAATTTAAAAATTAAAATTTATACTGCATTATCACAAATCCTCTTTTGTGTGTAATTGAAAAACTTTATAATACTGTTTTGATGCATTTCAATAAAATTCCTTAGGTGTTATGGATATATCCTATCAGCCTTCTAGGTCACAATCAACAGGAAGTACTTTAAAACTAAGTTAAATATTATATTTGAAACAATGATGTCAAGAGAGCTAGAGATGAATAATCTCATTAAAGATTTCTCCATCTTAGAGTCTCATGATATTGACAATCTAATTAAATTAGATAATTAAATTAAATTTTTGATCATTTAACCTTTACAGTGACCCGAGATATCTAACTTGAATCTGCTTTATTTCGGTCAATCCGAAATATCCCAGGTTTTTAACACCTATTTCCAATGTAGTAGTTATAATACAAGTAAGGAAAATTTCAAAAACCACTTAAAGGGTCAAGTAGTTTACAATTATTGGAACAAGATATTAAAACTTCAGTGAAAAACCTTAAAAATCAAAAGAATATTTAATGTTGGCATTTACTTTATTTAGAATGGTACAGGTACATGTTTGTACTTTAACGACTGTTATAAAAGTGTCAAGAACGAGAATCTTCTGGTTATTTACAGCTATTATATTTTTTAATAAGTTAAATAAAAGTCCCACCCCCCACATTAAAAAAAAATAAAGTCTTCAAACTTACTTAATAAATGTCAATTGTAAAAATTAAGATTCCTTAAAACAAAAAATATGTATAAAAAATACTTACGGTAAAGTTGAGTTAATAATTCTGTCTGTTCTTTGCTGTACAAGCAATACACAAAACTGAAATGATTGTCATCCAGCTTGCTTTGTTTTGTCACAGCATCCTGAATACGTTTCAACCAGTTCTGGCACCTTTCATTGTTAGAAAACCTGCACCTTTGACAAAAATTGTAAAACATTAAAATCGTATAAATTTAGTTTCTAAACAATGTTTCTATTCAACTCAAAAAGTTAAAAGAAATTCAGCTAAATAACCTAAATACAATTTTATGTAATTCTCAATACAAATAATTTTTAACTAATTTTCACAAAATTTTATGTGTAGGCCAAAATTAATATCTTCGTCAGCTGATGCCAAAAACCAAATATTTCAATCCTAACAAACATTTTAATTGACATGGATGCACATATAACAAAAATGTCAGTTGAATTTCTACTTGTTAGAATTACAAGTTACGCAAGCCTAATTTATTTAAGTTCATTTCCAGAATGACTTCCTAAATAATTCCGAAAGCTCTTAAAAAATTTTATATATAAAATATTTTCTTTGTGGATCTGTATTCAAACAAAAATCCAGGCTAATTCAAGACTTAAAGTTAGTCTGGAAATTTATATGAAGGTAGAAAAATTAAAGAAATTAGATATATATAACAGACACCCAAGACCTGACCGGGTTTTACATGGAGTAAAATAAATTCAATTTCTCATTTTTAATATAAAAATCCTTTCAATTAATTGCGGAATTTTCCAGCCAGTTTGCATCATGTTTTATAAAAAAATTTTTTGACTGAGTAGCAAATTAAAAACTGCCCTCCCCTCCCTCACTAAAATAGAAAAATTAGTTCCAAACAAATTAGCTTTGCCAGCCAATATACGATTATACGAAACTAGACAAATTCAATAAATTAAAAAGTAACCAATTTAAACTGTTTTTCTATAATGAGAAACTTTATTCCTGTAACAATAATTAATCTTTTGTCAGACTTCCTGTAAGAATGTTTTTCCAGCAGAGGTAAAGAACTGTTTAAATGTGCTTTTAAAGACAATCTTTAAATACGGGCCATAAAAAAAAAGATTAAAGTTCTTGATAAAGCAATAGGTCTGTGCAGCAAACATTTGTATTTTCTCCAGATTTCATAAAATTTCTGATCTAGGGCTCTTATTTAAAAATTAGAAGTAAAAAAAAAAGAAATCCCCCAGACAATATAATCATAAAAGCGAGGGTTTTTCTCTTAATACAAAAACACCATTATTTCAATATCTGATAAGATTGCCAGAGAGAAATGCTTGGTAATAAACAGTTTGACTAAAACAGTACTAGTAACCACAAATAATTCTCTTCTGTCTTTAACAAACTAAATTGCATTCTTTTTCCGAAGAGTTTCCAAAATACAGAGTCGATCAACTCTTTTCAACAATACACAGTGCATTATAAAAATATGAAAGAGTCATTCTTTAAAAAACTCAAGACCACTTTAAAAAAAACAGTGTAAAAATATGTAAATTACAAGGTCTAATGTGAAATCAAGGTGTTTGATAATACAGTAAAATCAGTCTTTAAAAAAAGGATTTGTTCACATTTCAATGGCAGTGTCATTTTTGACAAATGAAATTTCTAGCTCTTTAACATTGTAAATATTGTTTATGCTTCTACATGCCTTAAAAATACAGGAGACAACTGAATGCTCATCAGAAATGCTATTGGGTAACATCAGAATCAAACCCTAGAGTAGACTCACGTATTCAACTACTTTGTTACTCTCACACGCACACTATAATTTTAAATGAATGTTATTGTCCAAGAAATAAATTTTTTTCTGTCCAGATTGTTTTTAATAAATACTTGTTTGAATCCTGAAAACTATGTAAAAAAAAAAAAATTAAATATAGTCTATATATACACTCTTTCTAAATAACTTTAAAAACTATACGTAATTATAATTTCTGTTTCGGCAAAATAGTCAAATCAAATTTTGTTAATAGGATTCTGTAAAAAATAAAGACAAAAACTAAGAAGGAAGACATTTTACCAAAAAAGTAAAAGTCCTGTAGGTCTTAAAATCAGGGTTTAAGCTGGATAAAATTTTTGCAAAAAAGTGAAAATGGGAAGGGGGAGCTTTAGTAAAATGCTAAACCAACCATCAATCCCAGATAGATGGTTGGATGTCTATTCATTTCGTATCTCCTGTACGTATTTTTACAAAAGTGGATATTACTTCTTTCGCATTTTGCGACCGTAGCTTAAAAAAACCCAGGTCTAAATATATATTTCATTTTTCTTTAAAATAGATTTCACTTTCCATAAAATTAAATTGCCCTTTTCACGAAAACAGGATTCTAAAAACGTCTGACAAAAACCTGTTTATATTACCCCCACATATATATTATATTTTATCTGGGGGAAGGATTATATTACCTCTAGTCTGTAGAAAGAAGACTTGATCACGCGAGGTTTGAAAAAGTGTTTTTACAGACTGGGGTAATATACCCCCCTAGATTTTTTTATTCGACAGACAGAACTTTAACTGAATGACGATTTAAAATTGCTAATACTATATAAATTAAAGCAAATCTTTAAGATAAGTTTATTTGATCTCAGTCATTATACCCGAATAGAGGAAAATACAATCTTAAATATAAAATAACTAAAACCAATAAATACATTTTATGATAAATTTTCTAGTTGTTAGAATTACTGAAAAGCTCTTGTATAATTTACAGTAAACACATTTGTGTTTTATCAAGAAACACTTAGTGATCTGTTTCTTAAATCTTTCTCAATGAAACATAAGATCAAATATTATAAATACATGCCATTGTTGCAAAATGTTACTAGAAGTAAGCAAAATCATTAAAGCTTAAAATTAAAAAATTATCAATAGATGATATTGAAAATAAAGAAATTAAATGTAATTATAGAAAAAACTAAATTTAATAAGTCACGAATATAACTATAATTGTGAAAATTATCTTCAAGATTGTTAATAAGCCAAAGTTAATTTAATCCTTGCATACCCAAAGCACAAATATATAATTTAAATCAGCTGTTTAAATAAGATATTTAGTTATCTAAATTTTGACTAAAAAAGGTAAATGTAACTTCACTAAACACATACGTGTTACAGAATAATTTTGGAAAATAACTTCCATAGAATAATATGGGTATCGTAAACATTCAATTATTTCTCATGGTTTCCCTCCTATTCCCAAGGACATGTTTTTGACATGGGAAGACAATTTAAAATTATAAACTGTATTAAAAAGATTAAAACTCTTAAAAATACAATAGCATCAGTTTCAATTTAATATTTCTTTAAAAGTTTATACTTACATTAACGTTAAATTTATTCAATTGAGAAAAATCTTATCTGAGACCAGTAAAATTCAGATTTTACCGGTTTCTTAAATAAGAGTATTCAGTCATAATTTACGTAACCGATACAACTGTATTTTGGAACTATGTCGTATACAATCTATTCCAGTGATTTTACAATATTAAAAGAAATAATTTTTTGAAATTGACATACGATATATATTATATGGTTAAGACGGATAAATTACAATCCTATAACACTCCCCCCCCCCAAGACAGTTTTTACAATCTATATATATAAAATTGATTTTCTGTGTGTGTGTGTGTGTGTATGTTCTCTATACAAATCTACAATTTTAGATCGATCGTCGCCAAATTTTACATATATACCAAATGGGACCCGACTTGAACGATAGGCTACTTTAAAATTTCGTCAGACCAGGGCAAATGCCCCAAATGGGCAAAAAACTGTCCGGCAACAATGGTTTTTGGGCCTCAACAATCACTTTCCGAACGTTTACTTTGGTTACCGTGGTTCCCTAGCGATGAGTTTCAGACGTGTTTATGTCTTTACAATGGTTTGTCACTTCTTTAATGCTGCCAGTTATGTATAATAGTTTATGCCTTTATAATGGTTTGCCACATTTTCAATATACTCTCAGTAATGAGGCTTTTTGAATAGACGTCATAATCATCACCATCATCGCTTTGAGGGTCAGGAAAAGGGTGATCCTCATAGAAATCACTATTAAAATTGCCGATTTAACTGCATAAATACGGAAATTTAGTGGGGGGGGGGAGGAGGGGGTTTCCTGCCACATCAATAATTTTAAAAATTAAATTGAATTCTCGATTTTTGAAATATGGAATTCACTTGGAGATACGAAGCCCAGAAAATTAAAAATATGAATAATTAGCCGGATCTACTTTTGAGTTTCATATCCATGTAATAACATTGATTTCAACTTTTTATTTATATCTTCTCAAGCATGAAAATTAAGTTCTCCGTATTGTCTTTTGATATTTATTTGCATAAATTCATATAGTTTAGGATGTTTTTAAAATTAGTTATGGGCCCCGTAAAGTGCATCGAAAAAATTCCACAGCTTTAATTAAGCATTTTTGGAAGCTCAAACAGGCAGAAATAGATAACTTGAAGTTCAGGGGGAGGAAATCTAAATACCTAACACCCATAAAAAAAAGGGGGGGGGAGACTATTCATTTCTACGTTTCTTTAAATTTAGATTTGCTTATTTCATGAGTCGCGCAGGACGTCGCCATATTGGTTAACTTAGACACGGTTTGCATGTCCCTCAAAGAAAGAGGGAGATATCACGTGGTTCATAAAGCTTCATTGAAGAAAACCCGGGCAACGCCGGGTATTATAGCTAGTAGATTATATTCATGGTTGGCAAAAACCCAGGTTTTAAGTTTATGATGCTGGAGCACGAGAAAAACAAGCTATATATGCTGTTGCCTATATAAATATAATAGACCTAGCAATGTGTCGCTATTATTTACGATTATTAATATCAATGAGAGCTTGTTAAAGAAGATTCTAAGAGAATAGTTTTGTATTTTATGACAATGGGTTTATAAAATTTGTTTTTCTAAGGGTATTTCTCCAACATTAATAAATCTATGTATTCAGTACAATTTATGTATTTCTTTTCAGCTAGCATTACTAAATATTCATATTCTACTAGAAAGCAAAATGTTCATGAGTAAGTAATTTTTGGTTTAAGAAAAATTAAACCAACCCCATGATAGTCAAACTTAGAATTTAATTTGTCCTAAACCTGGTTCGTTATATTTTAAAGTTCAACCACTTATAAAAAGATAAAACTAGTTCTGGTCAGGTCACAACTAAAGGGAAGCAGGCAGGTCTGATGCCCCGAATGCTGGAATAAAAACACAGTCAATGCCTTCTTAAATGCTCTTATATCACACTACGAAGCTAAAATGAATGACTTTCCCCAGCTAACAATGTATCTAGTTATAGGCCTGGTTCTAGTGCGAGAGCCTTATTTTTTATAAAACAAAAAAAAAAAATTACAAAGCTCTAGATATATCTATATAATAGGGACTATCTCAATTCATTTTACTCTGTTACTTATTGGCTATAATTAAAAAATGTTCAGATGTGCCCACAGAAACATATTTCATGTATATAACACTTTCTGGCAAACACTGGTTATTTTTGCTAGTTACGTTCAAGTTGAAGATCTAAAATAAAAAATAAACACAGAATATTTTGATTGTTATATCTAGTTGTAATTATTCTGCAAACAGGTTTAAAAAATAAACATTAAAGCTTACTTGAAATAACGGCCATCTTTACAACAGATACAGATGTCACATATGTCGCGGCATTCTACACTCTCTACAATACCAAGGGGAATGTTTATGAAAGGACTTGCCGATACATACAGTCTATAGTTTGATATAACGATAGTTCCTTCATTAGTACTGCCACAGTAGATAGCATTCTCGCCAGGCAAAAGTTCATAAGGGACACTAGACAAACTGTTCTCAAATAAAACTTGTTTTTTAGGGTAGATTTCACTTGCGCAAACGTCTTCGATTCCATCTAGAGAACTTGCACTCGTTTCCTGAAAAAAATAAAATATTGATCCATAAAGTCATAGAAAAAACAATTACATAGAAATATAAAAGCTTTTTCAATAGGGTATTTGTTCCAATTACAAACCAACCTCACACACAGCCTCTGGCCAATAAAAAATATATATTAAGAGAATAATTCTTGTAAAATAAAACAATTTCAAACATTAACTCGTATGTTGTTCAGAACTGAGGACCAGTTTATAAAAAGTAAAACAGAACGTCAACTGTATAACTAAATCAAAGTTTATATCCATGTAAAATCCCAAGTCAAGGGGAAAAATATTTCTTTGCTTTTTCTTTATCCCAGTTTTCTTTGAAAAAGCAAACTACATATAACTCCAAGCCATTCGACAAATTAAAATTCAGGTGCTAGTAGAATCCTAGTGAATCATTTCTCTAAAAAAATCTGACAAGTTCTATGAATAATTCCCAAACTGCTACATCTAAAGTTTCTTACAAAGTTCATATTTTTTATTAAACTAGTAATGACAACTAGTCAACGAATCCCTTTAGTTACTAGTGCTCAAAATCAATCATGCAACACTCATTTTTACCACTTTTTATATTATTTTTTAAAATAAAAAATATTCTGTCCCTCCCTCTCTCTTTCCCCCCCCCCCGTTTTTCAATTCAGTTTCAGACTTTTTTTTCAGTTCCAGCTTCTCAGGAGAGCTTTTTTCCTCGCCCCCCCCCCCGTTTATTCACAATAGCCTCTAACCTTTACTAATCTGGACCATCTACAATTATTACAAAGGTCAAACTCTTTCCTTCTCTTCCCCCCCCCCCCAATAGAAATACGAGCACCAACTAATAATCTTAGGAGCCTTTTGGAAATCATGCGCAAGTGCAGTCAATGTTTAGACTAGAGATGAGAATATTCTCCTAGATGTTAATTTTTAAGAATATTCATTTTTCTTTTAAATAATTTACTAATTTTGTTTATATTGTGAAATAAAATCAGTTTTCATTGCTTGAAAAACAATTACAGCAGAACAATTTTTGATATAAAATCACACTCCATAATTACAACTTTATTTCGAGAATATTCTTCAAGGTCATGATGAGAGGTTTTGAAAGTTTGGTTAAAGATTTTATCTTTAGTTTAGTTATCATTTAAGGCTAGGAATTTTATGCATCAAAACTAAAATGTTGCCGATTAGTAAAAAAAATATCGCGAAAAATTTGAATTCATGGATATTTTACCAAACTAATCAGTAATGACATTAGTATCGTTTTAAAATTTTTTCAGCTTTTCTTGGACACTTACGTGGTTACAGATTAATAATCTAAATCAGAGATGGTAACTTATCTGCAAAAAAAAAAAAAACCCACACCACCAATTTGGAATGTTTCTTATACCGAAGCTGTTCCATTTTTTAAAATTAATTTGCTTTAAATGTTTTGCTGAAGCTAAATACTTGTCATTTATCTGTAAAATATCTAGCTAACTCATTAATTCTGAATTTGTAGAGACAATTTACATAAAAGAATTTTTTTAGAAGGAAACTTTAGCTCCGAGATTACTATCACTTCAAGTTCGAGAAGGTCCAGATGAAATATATAATTCCTTAATATTTTCAAATTCTTCATTAGCAACATTTTTAGCTTTAGAGAAGATATTTTTTTTTTATAAAGAATTTTTGAGGACATAAAAACACTAGTCCTACTGACAAGCAATAAAAAATAACTTTGTAACAGACTTTTAAAAAAAAACAAACTATTTTTGGGAATTTTGTAAAATCAATTTACCTATAGTAATCAAGATTACCTATAAATTTAATTACCTATACTCTACCTATGTATAAAGTATAGGTATAGTACCTCTAATGTTTACCTATAGAGTTATAGCAAACTTAAAATATCCCCCCCCCTTCCCAAAGCAGAATGTTTTGTATTGTTCTGTAACAAGAGCTCGCTGACTAGAAATACTAAGTGATAAAAATAAAAGTTTAAGACACACGTAGTCTTTAAAATTAATCCCCCCCCCATTATTGTTATGTAATAGCACCGATAGTTTGACATATTCTGCTTATGATGAAAATTGTTTGTTCAGGTTCGAAGACCGTCGTCCGCCTGAGTTTCCCCCCTCCCCAACATTTAGTGTTTTGCATCATCAGGAAAATTTATAAAATTGGATCAAAAGCCTAGTGGGACAAATATTTTGGTGCGAATAAACAAGCTAGGTTAGATTCAAAGTCAGTCAGTCAATTATTTAGGGATTTCCCCCAAAAACATTAACTTTGTATTACAACTAATATTGTTAGCTCTAAGCAAATACTTTAAAGTCTAACCTTGGCTAATGCAACACAGATATTTTGAAGTAGCCGAGGTTGGAGACGTTGAAGAATGATGTTTAGTGCCAACAATATTTTTAACACAAGTACAACTAATATTTACTGTAAAGATTTATATATATATAGCAACGGTTCTCAACCTTTCGAAGCCTGTGGCCTGGTAAATCTCGTGTAAGTGAAAGGCCCGGTCATACACACACACACACAACCGAGAAATTAATGGGAAAAATACAACTGCAAATCACTCGCGGCCCAGTGTGGATAGTGTTAAGGCTCGGTACTGGCCCAACAGTTGAGAAACATAGGACCTCCCCTCCCATAGCACACCAAATCATGACTACAACTATAAAATCTAAATTGACACCCAAAATATACCTCAAAGTCCAAGGACGACATAATTTATCAACATCTTTACACAACTCATTCTTTTATTTAAAAAAAAGACTATCAAGTCTCGGAAACGTCTATAACTTTCTTGAGTAAAAACCATGGTTGGCTCCCAAAAAATTTGGCTGAAGCCCAATTATTTTTGGGATTTGTCAAGCCCTGTCACTGACCAACATCTTTGACACTAGCCCAGGCCTTGACAAATTCAAGGTCGACAAAGTTAGCATTGTCATTTTCTTCCAGTTTTTCTCGGGAAAAAACTCATGACTCAGCTCTTAAGAAATTTAGTTGACAAATTGGGAGGGGGGAAATGTGGCACCAAGCCCTGCACTAGTCCAAAGGACACCCCATTTTCATATATTTCACCCTTTAAGTCCCATTTAAAGCAGTACTTAAGGAGTCCTGGAAAAACAGGTTTAATTTGTCAGTGAATACATCCAAAGTGGTGAGGGGTCCCTCAAATGTCAGAAGGCCCTGGGTAAATACCCTCCCGTCCATGTGGAAATCCGGCCCTGGTTGCAGCAATCCTCAAAATAAAATTCAATAGCCTCATGAAACTTATCAATTGCCACCAAACACAACCAACAAAATGACCTTCAGCCAACTAAATAAACAAGCGAAGCTGAATAATCCGTAAACAATTCGGCTGTAAAAGAGAAACAAAATTCAATCGGCTCCAAATTATTACAACATACCGAATCCAATGCATCATCACGAGGCCCGTTCCTAATAAATGACAAAATCGCTCCCATCGATGGATCCTGTCAAATTGTATCGCAAAAAATAAACGTCAAATAATGCAAAAACTCCTAAATGCAAATCAATTGAAAAACATTCCAGAGGTTGATAAAAAATTAATGTGGGTCACACACAGCATTAGAGTCGGCATTCACGAGGAAGAGGAGGAAGAAAAAAAAAAAAAATACAAAGAGACATCTCGTGAATGAAATCTCAAATTCAAAAACGAATCCTAGAGACAAATTCAACCGAAAGACTAAACTGTCAAATTACATATTATCCAATCGGTTATCCTTATCAGAACTTACCTCACTCTGCTGCTGCATAGCTTGTTATTTATCTTTTTCCGTTTAACAAGAAGCGCGTCGTCTGGTCTGTCGTTCGCCTTCAATTAAAATTAGGAAGTCGTAGTCGATATTTAAAAAGATTTAAAAAATTTTTTTCCTCCCCCTCGAAGCGGATCGTATTAGTTTATGCAAATTAAGTTCGAAATTTTCAATTTCTCCATCGAATCACGATCTATATTTTTTTCTTTTCCTTACTGTAATTTTTAAATACCTCAGCACCAAACATGGCGTCACTATTATATCTTGTTATTATTATTATTATTTATTTATCTTGGTACTTCTTTGAAATCAACAAAAAGTAGATCGTCTGAATAACACGTACCAATAATAATATATAGAGGGCGCTAAATGAAATTAGAAAAAGCTTGAAAATTTATCATATATCCATAAGTAAATATTTAATTTATGTATTTTAATGAACTAAATAGAATTCAAACTTTTTTGTGTGATGGATTTGATGATTTTAAATATTAGTGTTCGGATTTTTATGAATAGTGAAAATTGATCTCTTTTAAAAATAAACCATGGGGGCAGGAAATAGTCTTTACAGCTGATAGCCCTGGATAATTTAATCAGAATTTGAGTATAAATGTAAACATTGAACTTTGTTTACGTTTTTGAATTGTTATTGACGTTACACGCACCGTTTTTTTTAACATGATTTTCCTCACGATGTTCTGACAGATATTATTTTATTTGTATATTATCTATACTGAGTTATTTGAAAGTTATAAAATTGGTTTTTCACAAGTTATAATTTGAGTTATTCAATGTTGTTTGAGGTCAAAGATAAGATCTTTTTTTTCTAAGTGAGAGATAAGGATGCCACGTAAATTATTTCAAAAATATCCTTGTTCAGTCTTTCCACGCGGTTTCTTATAATCATGTGCCTAGCAGCTGTCAATGCCTTCATGTTTTGTTATTTGACTTTCCTCAGTGTCACTGTTATAGCTTCAACTAGTGTCTTGAACGTAACTTCAAGAGCGAATAGTATAAACGTGGCATCATCAGCAACAAAAAGTCAACATTTAGACAAAGAAATCTTGAAATCAACTAGAAGTAGTCACATCAAAGATGACTCTTCGAAAGAGCTCGAAGATGAAGATGACTTGAAAATCAGTCGCCTCAAGCATAGTACTAGCTTCAACGCATCTTCACTGAACATCTATAACAAGATTCACGATACTATAACAAGGTCCAAGGATGCAGTATGGGCAACTATAACCTTGACTTTCATGTGTATTGTTTTATTTTTGGCTGTTGCAGTATCTGGTATGTGGAAAGGTTACCATCCCCCAGAGTTACAAGGGGTGCCTTTGCCGAAATTTGATGAGAGAGTACCATTCCAAGGTTCTGATTGGATTTTTTATCAAGATTATTGTAATTCACGTTTTAGCTTATGCGAAAAAAATAGCTCTATTTTATCAAACTAATGATAATAATCATTTGAATCAATTAGGGCATCGTTATGCGACATTTTATTTAGTCTATGTTTTTAGTACATGAAATGGGTGAGTTAGGTCACAGCATATGAAATGAATACTGTTCATGCTCTGCTATGCAACCCCCTTGTTCCGTTGAAACCAGGCATTATATCTCAAAGAAAAAACACAGGATAGGCATTATATGAAAACGTTAGACTTATCCCACCAGTCGTAGAAATGGAATGTTAGCTATAACATGGGGTTTTTATAATAGCATCAACTATAATTATGTCTCAAAGAAATTTGAATCATGAAACAACTATGGTTAATGGAATAAAATTTGCTTTTGATGGTGGTCATTCCAGGCTTGTGATTTAAGCTGCAACCTTTTTTTTAAATGTTGAAACAATCTCACACACACTCAGTTCATGTAAAGCATCATTCAGATAAACACACAAAGAGTATCTAAATATCTTGTGGTGCCATCCCACCAAGAACTTTTGTGCTAAAGTGCCTAACACACTTTTTTGGAAAATAGAGCCTTATCAACACTCTTTCCTTTGATGCTATTTGTAACAAAAAATAATTAATAACTGAATATTAACTAAGGATACTAAAAACTAATATTAATTTCTGTTAATTGCTTATTAACCTTTATCTTCTGTATTTCAGATGTCATGAGACGCAAAATTCAAATTCTGCGGGAACTCGTTTCTAAAGGAAGGAAGAAAAAGAAAAAAGACGAGACAGAACTCGAATCTCTATTGACTGGCTGTGATGTTGATAACATATAGAGTTGAAAGACTATGATAATTTGAAATATTCGTTCGTGTCACCAGTTTTTTTTATTCCCCTGATGTGCCATGAAAGTTAAAATTCAAGGTTATAGTTTTCAAGCTTACTTTTTAAACAAGTGTACTTTTTCATGTTATCGTTTTATGAAACGTCGCCAGAAACGATCTTTTTCTGAAACGCACATTGTCATTTGATAAGATGATCTGTGAAACAAAACTGTAAGCAGATGTTCATTGATCTTGGTAATCTCATTGTTGGCATGAAAGAGATATTTTCAACACTCATAGATAAGTATAAATAAGTATTAAATACACAATAGCATATATGACAGGGCTGGACAAATCCCAGCCACCAGGTCACTATGACGACTGAAAAATTGATATTGGCGCCTAAAAAAATTTTTTTCTTTGTGTAGTTATATATATTAAATTGTAGGCTGAGAGCAGCACAAAATGTTTGGAATTTGTAGCAGCTGCCAACATGAAAGAGAGTCACTATGCATTGAAAAAGTCAAAGGATGCACTATTTTGGACTGTTTTCGTCGGGTAAAAAATTTTTTGGTGCCTAGATTTTTTTTTGCAATTTGTCGAGCCTGATTTTCGCTATTGTGTATTCAATACTTATTTTCCTATTATAGATACTCTTGATTACAAAAGATTGATATGATTGAGAATTTTGTCTGCCAACAAGCAGTGCGTAACTAGCCATTCCTGTGCTCAGTACAAGAATTTGCATTTAAGCCCAGAATTGCCTATTTGGGCCCTCTGAAGTGGACCCAGCGCAGGTGCACCTGTTGCACTGGCCTAGTTAGGGCACTGCCAAGAGGCATAGGTACAAACTTGTATTTGGTGTATAGGCCTGAAACCTCTCTCCCCTCCTGATTTTTGATAATTTTACATCTAATAAGGAGTGTCTACCAATAAATAGTGGAATATGTAAAAGTCATTTCAAGTGATTTAGATTGTCCATTAATTTATGGTGTTGGTACTGGGTGTGGTCAGTTATTCGGAGGAGTTATCCAACCCCTCGGGGTAAAAGGCTTACATCCCTTTTGGGACAGAGCCTGGATCATGTCTGGTCTTACTCGGTCTCATTTGGGAGGACCATTGATCAGGGCTTGACAAATCGAAAGAAGAAAAATCAACCTAAATATTTTAGAAGCCAAGCATATTCCTTTCGCCTGAGCTAGTGATCACACATTGAAAATTTTAAGTGCCAATATCAATATTTTGGTTGTTATAGTGACCTGGCGTTGACCTGTCAAGTTCTGTCATTGATGTTTTTTTTTAATTGGTGCAATTCAGAGTGTTTTTGATGATAGCTCAACATTCCAATTTGTGCTTCTGATTTAATCGGTGACCTTTTCTTTTACTGAAAAAAATCTCTTATGAAGATTAGATTTTTTTCTTGCAGATTTTGCTGGTCATCCCAGTAACGAACCATGATATTTTGAATGAGACTATCCTCAATAACCATGAAAATATCCTCAACCTGAGATATATGCAAAGACTATTATAGCAGTCGTGCGCTTGTTATTGCTTGTAGCTTTTAGAGGATGACTAGCCTTAATCAAATGTCAGATATCAATGTGGGAAGAATCATCATTTTTCTGCAAATGTAACTATTACTAGACTTCGACAACATTTTCTTGAGAGATTTCTTAGGATTGTTGGATACTGGAGAGTCACATGCATATGCATTTGTCCTTACCATGTGTCTGTGACATACATGATGTTTAGGGTTTTCTTAAAAGTGCTGCCATCTAACTTTCCAAATTGAAGTAGCTGGTATGTGAAGTGTTTTGATTGTAGTGTTTGCGGGTCTTCCTTTTCAGAGATGTCACCTAACTCACGGGAAAATATCCTCATCAACACCTTCACAGTTGCAAGTTGCAGGGGTCATGTGTGTACCCGCAGAGTTCAAAATTGGTGGATGCCTTAAAAAACTCAACAAAGGCAGTGCCAATGCCAACTTCCATTTTTCCAAGATGATGTCCTATGTCACTGGCGTGTATCTGTGCCTTTATGGCTATGTAAGTGACAATGTCTCGGAATAGGTTTGCTGAACAGACATAAATGTGACGTTGACAAATTGGCTACTGCGAAATCTGAACCTTTTGCTATGCAAATTCCAGTATCAAGGATAGCCCGAGCGGCAGGGTGGTAAGATGCTCGTCTACCATCGTGAAGGTTGTTGTCAGGGTCCCGGGTTCGAACCCAAGGGAGGATATTGATAAGATATTTTCCCTAACGAACTCGAGGCGACCACCGATAGACAGCGCCTTCACTTCCAACCCATCTCACTAATGGCAGTAAATTGCACTATAGCGATATGGCCAGAGTTGGTGTTTGGTGAAGTAGTAGTATCAAGGATAAATTTTTCACTCCTCTCTCATTTCTAGTAAATTCAATTGAGCTAAAGCACAGAGCTGCGATAAGTGCTGATAAGGATACATTCCAAGATGACTGACAAGAAATAGATTATTGCATTGGTATATGCAGATGAATCAATATTTTTTTTTTGTTATTATGATTTCTAATTCATTTTGAATCAATTAAAGATTGCATGCTATGAACTCGTTTACGCAATTTGCATGCATTTGATACTTATTTTGCTATGAAATGTTGAAATACTGTATTTCTTTCGTGCCAACCCTGTAATTTGTTGAATGAATCGTCAAATTTATGGTTGAATAATTTGTCTTCCATTAAACAACCACATATGTTGCCCATTAATTGTTTCACAATCATATTACAGTACAACTCCTCTTTTGCAGACACTGGAAGGATAAAAAAAAAATCATCTGTAAAAGAGGGGTGATTGTAAATGATGGGGGGGGGGGGTTGTTGTTATTAAAGAAATTTTTAAAAAATAGGTAATTATTATTTAGTCGTAAAAGTATGACCATTAAAAGCGGTTTTACTGTATAGAATAAATCTTGATTGTTTTCAGTGACTACTTGAGTGTTCAGTTTTCTCTGCCATTTTGGATTGTACTCCAAATGTTTATAATTTCATGCTGTGACAATCATAATGCCAGAAACATCTGGTCATCTCATGAATAATTTTGGTTAAAAAAGTCTTTGACAGTCTTAATGATTGTTTCCCAATTTGACAACTCTGTGCCACCATCCATGGCTGTAGCCGGGGGGGGGGGGGTTAGGCCTCCCCTCTTCTGAAATGTGAGAAAATGAATGATATATACAGTGCAAAATACAATGTAAGGATACTCTATATATAACAATGTTATTCACTGGCCCGATGTACATAACTCCTTCATAACGATGCATTTTTCTGGTCCCTTGAGTATTGTTATACAGGTGTGCCACTGTATGTGGAATTAAATTTAATGTATCATTAGTTTCATACTAATTTCTTCGGTCCCACCCCTCTCCACAAAGGAAATTGCTAGTTACCGCCATATAGGCCTACTTGTCTACCAGATTTTGAATACCATGCTTAATGAGAGCTGTGGTTTTGCACAAAAAACATTCATTATTTCATGTCCCCCATGGTTCCAGGGTGTTTTCGAAACACCAAAATCTCTGGGTGTCAGGATGTGGGTATAGTTTTGAATATATAATTGTCACCTTTCAAAATGGCTCAGGTAATTAAAGCACAAAAAATGTTAGCATGATGCTGATTATGCTTTGTTGTTGAGTTATTGTTTTCCCATCTCCTCAGTTTTAAAGCAGATCCTGAAAATGATGATAAACGCAGTAGAATGGGTCGAAAAGAATTCTGTGGCCAAGTTATTGACTGTCTGACAAAGATTGACCCTGAAAGTTGAAAGAGCCTTATTGTCTATCTGTGCAGATCATTCTTGTAATGGAATCTCACAAACTATCTTTGACTTCAAGGATCCTACGACATCCTCATTTTGTGCCACCATGTTCACTGAATGTTTACGATGAAACTTGTAAAGCATAAAATGACACATGTCCTTCAGACACTACCATGATCCAACACGTCTCTGCCATAGCAATTGCATCTGACCAATATTGCACCATACACAGATACACAAACTGCTCTATAGAACTTGATCGTGAGGTAATTTGTTTGTTAGATTGTGTACTTGTCTCAGACATGCAGAATCAAGCATCATTATTTATGGAATGACCTAATGTATCAGCTTTTTTCATGCTTAATTATTTTCATTGCTGTGTATATACAATGATACCTCTCATTTTCCAAACAGCTAAAATAATTTCGTTTGTGTGTGTGTATATATTCAAAGATATGTTTGGATGGTGAGGGTGTATGCCAGATTGTACCAAGAAAATAGTACAAATAATTTGCAAGCTAATTTTGTTTGGTTTTTTTATACAATTTAACATTAACCCCTTCCGCACCAGGCAAAGCAAACCATAGCTGTAAACAATGTGAACCAAGACATACTCGCATACGTCCCTGGTGCGGAAGAGGTTAAAGAAGAGCACCAAAGCATCTCAGCTCTTTTACAGCTCTACAAACATTTTCTTGTATCTGAAATTGTGTCAGCCGCCCTTTGTTTTGGGTAAGAAAGATTCTACTTGTAAGAGATATGCCATATTTATTGATGGAAATAGTGCTTCGACCATATTATTTTATTGGATCATTTGCTCACCCAGATTAATTTTGTGCGTATGCTATTATATACTCTGTGATATTAGATGGAAACTGATTATATGAATTAGTGGATGACAAATTGGTATTCTCATGAATTTCACATTTTCCTGAAATCATTGAGCAAGTCCTTGAATGAAAGTTAGATTTCCTACGATCTATGGTTCAAACCTATGAGTCCTCTACTCGTATGTTCTTAAGAGTATAGGCTCACATCAAACTACCTGATCTGCTTGAGGTAGTTAGCTGTCATCTTTAGTTTCACCGCAGAATGTGTGTTTTCCGGTTTTATGTTAATTTTGTAATTTTTTATGTATTTTTATCATTAACAATTGTTTTCAACATCTTTTCATGAACACACACACTGCATTAGAAAAAGTGTTGTTGTTATAAGTTTTAAGAGAGTGATTTGATTATTTATGCCACGAAATAAGTGCTTTTTTAAGACTTAATTCAATATGGCAGTGGTTCTTATAATGCTTGTGTTGTAGTTCCCGGGGATGTTGAGGAAGATATTGATGCATGCCTATACACAGCAAGATTAGAAGCAGCAAGAGTTTACCTAGTTCATACAGTTACAGTAGAATCTCTCTTCATCCGGCTTTACTGAAACCGAGGGTCAGCAGGTGTAGATGAAATCTGGATAAACGATGAAGATTGATAGCAGTGTGAAATGAATTACATATGTATTTTATATTGAATCAAACCATTAGGCAGTGCCGTCTTAATGCATGGGTACCTCATGATAATGAAATCTGGATAAAAGATGTTTGAGATTAAGTATATAAATTGGTGAGCAATCGATTTGCCCTAGGGCCAATGATGCTCTTAAGATGGCCCTGCCATTTGATACTTCACAAAGATAAATCTCATTGTATGAATTATATTTAAAAATGAGGTGAATTAATTGAAAACAAAAATAGGGGATAATGTGTATTATGGAGTTGATAGGAACCTACACATTACGTATCGCTCGCAACATAATATCACACACAACGTATAGTGTAACGTAGGGCTTGACAAAAATAGAGGAAAAAAATCTATACGCCTACCAATTAGTATCTACCTAATTAGTATCTTTTGGTCCTTTTCCAAGTGCTGTTGATTAAACAGTGTGGACTTCAACTGTAACTCCCACTATACATTTGAACGGACTTCGGGTGAAATTGCACCACCACTATCTAGTGTATTTAAAAAAAAAATGTTGGTTTTGATTCTCTCTACAATGTTCACTATGCAATTATAAAATTTATAGTCACACAAAAATGTTTACTTGATTGCGGCCTGTAACGGCGAAACAAGTGGCCTGCAACAGAGTAAGGAATTACTTAAGTGGCCTACAACCGGTTCCCTAATCACTGAAGTCGCACTCACTCTTCAAAACGTTGAATCAACACCCCACTCCTATAGCAGGGGCATAGGAAGTGATTCGAACCCGTGGGTGCTGTTCTTGAGTTTCATGTACGAAATTTTGATTTCAGAATCGATTCTGGCGGTACTCGGATCCGTTCTACAAATTTGCGTTGGTGCTCGAACACCCATAGCACCCCCAGCTCCAACGCCACTGGCCTATAGACCCTATAGATAAGATTTTATCTATGGGGGGGGGGGGGGTGTTAGTTGAGCACCCCGATGTAATGGTTCAGGGAAAGATCCGGATAAGAGAGATTCTGTTGCATTATTTTCATGAAGACATAATATATGAGGGACCATAAGGAAATCATAGATGCCATAATATTGAGAACTGGCAGTTATTAAGAATATATTTACTCGGTGTCAGGGGTTGATCTGCTATTGCTTCAAAATCGCATAATTTGACAATACCAAGATGTGAATGGTTTGGCTAAGTTTTCACTCGACAAATCAATTTCGTTGTTTTGTCAAAACAAATTTTATATGCATGTTTTTTTTAAGAACTATTTCTCTATTTTCATATTCCGGATATTGATGAATGTGTTAGTAGAGATTGTTGAAATATTTTATTAGTTTAATAAATCTATCTGGGGGGAGGGGGTGCCATGAATCACAACCTTCAGAGCAGCTTATATGCATACAGGATATACTGTATATACACGGTGTCCAGACTTATCGTTGTCCAATGGCTATTTCCTGAACCGTTGGTTTTAGAGACAATTTTCAGTTAGAAAAAATGTTTCAAATGATGTCGTCCATCATATGAAATGCAGTTCAAATGGGAAAAAATATATTAATAAAGTTATCCATGGTTCTAAGTGTAATTTCGCTGAAATATTTGAATTCAAAAACAGGAAAAAGGAGAAAGAGAGCAGCATAAACTAACGGACACACACAACGCTCCTTTCCCTCATTTACGCTGTCCTTTCTCAACTTTCCTCCGATTTGTGAAACATTTTTTTCTAATTGAAAGTAGTTTTCGTTTTTTTTTTCTAATTTTATTTGTTTCATTCTATCCGTTTTTTCTAAATTGAAATTCCCTAAAATCAACGGTTCAGAAAATAGCCATTGGACAACGAAAAGAGTGGACACCCTGTATACATGAATGAATTGAATATATTGTATTCATAAGAATATATAGATTTCGTTTTTATGAGCAGATTTTATGATAGTATATTTTTTATATGTGTACATATATATACATGGTGTCGTTATTTTTTTTTTTTATATTGTTGTTTGATGATTAAAATCTGAATTGTGCAATTCAAATGCTGCTGCCTCATGAATGCTTCCGTAGAATCACATTTGATTGCAACTTTCGAAACTTGAACGTATCGAATGAGATTCAGAAATTCAGATTCACTAATCGGGGTACGTGGTGTCATGACAGTTCAGCGCGAGATGATTCAGGGCAGTGATTGTGTTTTGTAAATAGTAACAATTCCCTTCCGCTTTTCCTAGACTTAGAACTGGTATACTTTTTCAAAATGCTTTGAAATGATTTTGCGCCTCAAATGCTCTCTCACAACGCGACGCTTATAATTTTCTTTACCGATGATACACTGCTCTATAATTTTAATTTAATTTCTGTTAGCTTCTCCACTTTCTGCACTTTCCAAATATTGGGATGATGGACTTCAATAGTGCTGCTACTAACGAATTATGCCAGCCCTCAATGAAGTTATTGGTTTTTTTTAAGCAGTCAGTAGTTGCGTCGAACTGATTTCATAGTTCTATAGCAAATTTTGGATCTCTCCTACGATTTCTTCGTGTTGGCCTTCCAATCCAGGTGTCTTCGAAATAATTTACAATATCATGTAAATCTTAATTGTTTCTGTAGTACTCGATATCAATCAAATCTTCAAGATTTTTGATTATGTCTCTGACGTATGAATACCAATGCAGCTAATTTTCTAATATTCGATGCAAAATCACTGTCTGTCGAACATTTGTCGAACTTGCAATCCATCTACTCGTATTAGAAATGTTTAGAGATAATAAATGAGGTTTATGAAATATAATCCCCAGGGCAGGACAAATCCCATGCATCACGTCGCCATAGCGACTAAAAATTTGATATTGGCACCTAAAAAATTTTCTTTGTGTAGTTACTAAATGTTTGGAACTTACAGCAGCATACCTGCCAACATGAAAGAGGGTCATTATGCCCAGAAAAAGTCAAAAGAAGCATTATTTTGGACCTTTTACTTTGGGTAAAAATTTTTTCTTGGTGCCTATTCATCAGATCCTCGCTGACTGAAAACGCCTGAGCTATGATGGGCTCAAGACAATGCCGTCTTAACGCATGGGCCCACCCGGGCACCGCAAGAAGAGAGGGGCTTCACAAAAAATGAGATCCGGTTGAAATTTTCTAGAATTTACCAGGTAGGATCTCAGAAAAACCACTTGGCTCGGGGGGGCACATGATGCCCTTAAGATAACTCTGGCTCAAAAGCAGGAATACCGTCAGAATCGGGAGCGTCGGAAATGTTTCGAATCTGAGAGGAAGCCCGTCCTTGGTTTTCGTAAGAGAAAATTCCAATTTCCGAATCAATTCTAGGGTCGCTTTTGGATCCATGTCACAAATTATCGTGGGTGCTGGAACCAGTGGCGTAGCAAGGTCTGGTGGCACTCGGTGCGGAGTTTTTAACTTGTCACCCCCCCCCCCCCCATGTTCACCAAAATATAAAATGAAATTTATTGAGGAAGTAATTTTTTAATAAGGCAACAAATAAAAGGCAAATACCAAACAAATTCTCATGCATTTCGACACGCTATGGGTGTCGTCTTCAGAGGATAAGAATATCACGTTGACCGAATTTACTCACACGCAGGCGATTCGCTTCATTCTTGCCACGACGTTCACTTGGACAGACGTACAGTTTTTTCTTTCGGCTGAGCAATCGGGATGGAGGATTTGGAAATCAATCAAGTGGGAAACTCGGTCAGCGTGATATTCTTATCCTCTGAAGACGACACCCATAGCTTGTCGAAATGCGTAAGGAACTTTTTAGTATTTCCTGGTATTTGCCTTATTCGTTGACGATTTTTTGAATTTTATGATGTTCGGGTTAAAAATCTTGTTGCACAGAACGACTTGGGGGCGAATGACATTTGTGGCAAAAATGAGACGATGAGTAACCAGGACCGGCGGTTTGTTTACTTGAGCACCAGCACAGTTCAAAAGAAACGAGATAGAACCCCCCCCCCCTCTCATGCACCACATAATAATGCTAAATTATTACAGCGTCACATCGTACACCCGCAATTTGCGATTGTAAAGGCCCATGTAAATTATTTGGCACATTATTTTTTTTATGTAACAAAAAAGGCGCATTAATACAAAACTGGCAATTTCTTGTCACCCCCTCAGAGCTGGTACCCGGTGCGGGCCGTACCCGCCTTCCTACGCCACTGGCTGGAACAGTCCAGGCATCGACGCCGCTGGCCAGAATGCATCACCAATTTCTACAAATTCGCACCATTATGCAACGGTTTCAAACGGCTTTTAATGTGATTGTTTTTTCAAGTTAAGATCTGAAAGAACATTTTTTTTTAATGTGCACTTAACTTAAATGGTTCTAGTATATATATAATGATATACACTGCTGGCCACCCAAATTGCAACACCAAGAAAGACAAGAGATATCGCAACAATATTTATTTTGTAGATAATATGTTGACCAAGCATCAAATGATTAAATTTATAGACTTCTGTGAAGTGTGGTTCCTGCCAAAATCAGTAGCCAGAGTAGCCGCCATTGTTGGAGATCACCGCTGCCACACGCCTCGGCATTGATTCAAAGAGACTTTGGATGTGTTCTTGGGGTACAGCAGACCAAGCAGCTTCCACGCGTTGCCAAAGTTGATCTGGTGTGGCAGCTGGGGATGTAATCTGGGTCAATCGTTGAGCAACCATGGACCACATGTTTTCTATCGGCGAAAGATCCGGAGAGCGAGCTGGCCAGGGAAGCAATTCAATCTGGCGATTGACGAAGAACCTTTGGACAATGCGTGCCACGTGTGGGCGCGCATTATCCTGTTGAAATATGGCTGTGGGCAAGCCCTGAAGGTAAGGAAGGACAACTGGCTCCAACACCTCGGAGATGTAGCGCTGGCTTTTTAAAGTACCGGCAATGCGTACTAGAGGAGTGCGAGAGTGATATCCAATACCGCCCCATACCATAATACCCGGTGCAGGACCAGTGTGGCGGCGCATAACGCAGCTGTTCAGCATCTTCTCTCCACGGTGTCTCCAGACTCGAATCCGACCATCGTGGTGTTGCAGACAGAAGCGTGACTCGTCAGTAAAGACAATTTCATTCCATTGTGCCGTCCACATCCTTCTTTCATCGCACCATTGGCGGCGGAGACGTCTGTCGTTCTTCGTCAAGGGTAGACTAAGCAATGGACGTCTTGCGGACAGACCACTCTGCTGTAAACGGCGTCGAATGGTACGCGCAGACACTGGATGATGCGGTACAGACTGAATGTGCTGTGCTATGATTCGTGATGTGGCTGAGCGATCCGTCACTGCCATACGCACAATACGCCTGTCATCACGTGAAGTGGTGCACTGAGGTGGATGCGATCAAACACGTCGGTCCGTCGTACCCTCCTGCATCCAACGATCACATATCCGCATTACAGTTGTTTGGTTTCGTCCAACACGACTACCGATTTCCCTGAAAGATAATCCACAATCTAGGTAGGCCACTATCCTTCCTCTGTCGAACTCGGATACTTGATCAAACGATGATCGTTTTTTTGAAAAAAACCACAAGAAAAACACAATTGCCGTACTTCAAATCGTCGAAATCTCCAAGCCTTAAATAGCGCTTTGAAGTGGCGCCACAGGCGCGCGTGATGTGCGTCTGCGCTGAAATTCTAATCATTTGCATATCTCACCTCCGCTAATGCAAGTTGTAAATTTCATATTATTTGCATGCTTCCTTCAGGGTGTTGCATTTACGGTGGCCAGCAGTGTATATCGACCCATATTATTCATTTTTTTTTCTTTTTAAAGGGCATTTTGATATACCAGGGCCATAGCGTGGCAGATTTTTTATGGGCCCCCCCCCCCGAAGGGGTTATTATTATGCAATAATAATATACTAAAAAACAATTTAATACATATATATTTATAAAAAAAACTTTTGATCTTCAGCATTACAGCCGTTACTTTTTGAGTACGAACTATCGAGCAATCAATTTCGAACCTTTCTACATCATGGTTTCTCCAGTTCAGAGAATCACAAATATTATTAGGATTTTGGCCTCTACCCGATGCGAATTTTTTGTTAATATATTCATTTAAAACTACGTTAAGAAAAATTCAACATTCTTATATTTTATTCTCACTCTCTTCCATTGGGTCAAAAAAAAATTTTTTTTAATAAAAACTTTTTTTTCTCTAAAAGTGTATCAACCAAAACACCGTCTCAAATAATACATTAGTGAATACTGAAGTTGTGCGATTGCGCCACTAGATGACAGCGAAAATACTCATAATTCCAACAATACGGAAAGTAGTATTAGCTAGGGTTACCAGCTTCGAAACTGAGAAAGAAGGACGCCTACACGCGCACACTGTGATGCTACTTATCTCAATTTACACGATAGATGGTGCCACTATTCCGATTATTAAAACCGGTTACAACGGTAAAATTTTTCCCCATTTTGAAACGGAACTGCTAAAACAAAGCAGAAACAGAAAAAATTCTGGGAATTTCGGTGGCTGTAGGCGAATGCCTGGGGGGGGGGGAGAGAACTACAAAATACTCATATCAATGAAGAAATAAATGTGTTTCAAAATGGAAAAAAAAAAAATTCTAGGAACCTGAAAAAAGGAGAACAAAAGGGCAAATTTTCTGAAACGTAGGAGGACGCTTGAAATGGCATAAAAAAGGAGGACGGTTGGTAATCCTAGTATTAACAAGATACTTCTAGACAACTCCAATTGAATATTTGGTACCATTTTGTTTCAATTACGCACATATAGTAAAGAGTTTGGATTATTAACTACAGAAGAATCTCTTATCCAGTCTGAGACCGAGGACCAAGAGGAAAATACGTTTTAACGAGGGAGAATCGAAACCGGTGCTAAGTTTTATGCAAATTTATGTGTTGTACATTGAACCTCTTCTGTACTTCATAGAGAGAGATTAAAGCTCGAGCACAAGAATACTATTTAAAAATTAGGAAAATAAATGAATTAAAAGTGGAGAGATAGTGGGTTTTTTTCAGAATCAACATGGATTTACATACTACGAATTGCTATACATGCATGCTGTTGTTACACAGTAAAGCCATTTACATCAGAGGTACACAACTTTTTCAATCGTTGGATTAAATGGCTTTTGAGAGATGGGTACAGCTTACGAGCCACAAACTGGTCTGTTTATTTGGATATGCGGAATTGATACTTCCTTTCCGGCCTGTTTAAAGACGGCTGGAAGATAAGCTCGTACTGTATCTCCTCCGAGAAACATGCACTTTCATATGACAGGGGTTATAAACTTTTTTGAGGGATTGATGATTGGGAATCTCGGCCCTATTTAACCCCTTAACGATCAAGGTCGAGATATCTCGGCCCCGCGAAAATGGGCGAATCACTGAAATTCGAACTCTCTCTCACTTCCTTTGGGACTCTTCATTAGTAACCCTCTAAAAGAAACTTGCCTTTCTTTTTTACCACACCATTATATTTTCATTTTTTCTTCCTCGCTACGTGGTTTGACGTTTAAAACAAATTTATATTACGTACATAAGGAAAGAATAACTGGGAGAGGGAAAAAGAACAGAAACCTCTGCTCTCCTCTTATCTTTTCCCCGTTCATTTCCCATGTATAAACAATGATACCAGTTTTTGAGATTTAGTTCTGCTAATTCAACTTATGTCATCCAAATTAGTTGCCAAAAGCTTGTACATAAAGGGGTTAAATACGTTTAAAACAATCGCAGCAACCTTAACAGATCACAAAACATCTTTTTTGGTGTATATGATTTTATAATATTGTTCCGGATAATTTTCCACAAGACTTCGAGGTTGCAAAACAAAGAAGCGGTTCGACGGACAAACACAGATTTATTTACAGAACAGCAAACATCCTTAAGGAGCTTGCAAGATGGGCGGACAGATTTGGCTTGAAATTTAATCTTCAGAAATGTCTATTTACGATAGTAAAAGAAAGGGGCAAAATACCAACGATCCCCTCCATAAAGATGAATAAAAAATCACTAAAATATGTAACAAAATTCAAATACTTAGGCGTAGTCATCAATAGAAACTTTTCATGGACTGACCATCTACAATACATTAAGAACAAAATGGCCAAAAAGACGCAAGAAATTGTTCAAAGATCAAGGGCCACTTGGGGTGTCAAAGCTGAAGTGCTAAAAAAAATTTATTTGGAATGCTTGGAGAAAATGGTAATATATGGGTACGAAATCTGGTACACAAATACAAGAACTCAGGATGACAAATTAATTTCTATCCAGAGGAAAGCTTTAATTGTAATCTCAAAATGCTATATTACGGTTTCTAATGAAGCATTGAATGTACTTACTGGGATACCACCCATACAGATTACGCTTCAAAATCTGCTGAAACGTTACAAATTGCTTCAACTTGGAGAACAAATATGCATTAATCAAAATATTGTTAAAAGAGAGCACATAGAAGAAGATAAGCCGGCTCTAATACCACCGTGGGAGAAAAAGAAGATCGACTGGAATGAAGATCAAAAGGATAGTATGGAAAATTCAATTTACACAGATGGATCCAGGATTGAAAACAGGGTTGGCTGTGCTTATGTGCATTATAAAAACACACAGATTGAAAAGGAGCAACTAACAAGGCTTAGTGATCATAGCACTGTATTTAGAGCCGAAATTACAGCGATATCACAGGCGGTGCAATATACTCATGAAAATCACCTTCAAAATGTGCACATTTTTAGTGATTCGAAATCGGCACTACAAGCGCTAGCAAACCCAAACAATTATAACGAAATTCATCGTACAATACAAAATCTGGCAACGATAAATAATATCAAATTTCACTGGATCAAAGCGCATAATAATAATAAAAGAAATGACTATGTGGATAATAAAGCTAAAGAGGCAACAAAAAAGGACCAAATTGACATTAAAACTAAAATCACTAAAATACAACTTAAAAATGCCATAAAAAAAAATATACAGGATGAATGGCAGAGGCTGTGGAACTCAACTACAAAAGGCAGATTTACACACTCAATAATGCCGAAGGTTAAAACAACCAACATCTATGGAGACTTCTACATCAACCAATTGTTGACTCAACATGGGGCACTGGGAGTCTATCAGGCAAGGTTCCACAGACGAGACTCATTATGTATCTTCTGCAAGAAGGAGGCTAGCGACGCTCAACATATAGTATATAGATGTGAAGCATGGGACAAAGACAGAAAAGAATGCAATTTTAGCGATCACAACATAAAAATCTTAACATTGGTGAAAAATAAGAAAATAGCAAATTTCTTAAAATCCATCATGCAAAAAAGCGTGGAATATTATATACATCACCAATAATGTCCTATTTTATGACAAGGTTTAAATGAATACATAATATATATGATATATTTGTTTTAAATATATAGATATTATTGAAAAGTTGAATAATTGTAAGGTGTTAATACAACATTGTATATAAGTGCATTTGATGAATACGAAAAGGATTTTCTGATTTAGACTGTATTAGCGTATACCATTTTTCAATGTAAAGTTCTCACTTTGATCTTTTTTGTTGCTGAGTTATACTGTAAATTTTAATTATACGTACTACAATTTTTTTTAAATTTATGTCATATACTGATTTTTTACGAAAATATGTAAACTTTTGTTCGTGATAGCATGTGTGGAGCAGTGCACATAAAATATATGTTAATATCTAATACATGGTTACAATGCATAAAATCGACTGAAATATAACTTGTAGTACAGTGTTCTTCGATCTCGTGCAAAATTAGCTGATTGACGGACTGATTTGCTTCGTGTATTTCAGCTGACCTGATGTGTGTATAGGTTTTTTTTTTTTTTTTTTTTTTCTTTCTTTCTTTTTCTCTTTTTTTATGTTGAAAGATCAAATGATTGTCGGACTCATGTGTGATATGTGAATGTGTATCTACAGTGTGATAATTACAATGTAAAATATAATACTTTAGTGAAGCAATTATTATAAACCCCAGGGACACTAAATTGCTGCTCGCGAGTTGTTAATGGTTGCTCCCTGGGCCAAGATGTAAAGTTGATTTTTTTTTTTTTTTTTTTTTTTTTTTGTGGAGAAAATAAATGCTCCCTTCGGGGAACCCCGTATGGCGAACTATGTTTGCCGGGCCGGGGGTTAGTATCTCTTACAGAACAGCAATTTACACGTATTTACAAGCTAATCAGAGAGCTTTCAACTTTCTCGTAAAGTTTAAACACAACTGACTGTTCATCGAATCTCTCTATTCGAGTCTCTTGGAGCCTGTCCAGCCTCTCTCAGTCTGCCATCTTGTGAGCGCCACGGTATTTATAACCCCGACAGAAACTTCGAGAAATAGAACATTCCACAAAATTCTATCTTACAGTTTCCTAATCGGCGGAGCTACTGTACGGAGGGGTTGGAACACTGTCTGGGGGGGATGGGGGGGGGGAGGGCGGGGCTTTCTAGAATGTTCCCGCCAATTCTCCACCAATCGCATGCCTATGCGCTAGACCGAAACCGGTATCAACTGATTTCGACATTTAGAGAGCCATCAGAAGAAATCGCGCCATCTATCGTCGATAGTTCGTAACAATATATAATGGTTGCTTATTTACTGTGCTGCAGCAGCAGCACTGGTTTTTTTTTAACTTTTGTGTCACAGCAGAATGTCAGGTTGAATTTAGCGCACACCGGTTGAGTTTTGACATTTTTTACTCTTACCACAATCATTTCACACCCGCATGCAGGCTTTGCGATCGGGATCTAAAAATTATAGCCGATTCAGAGCAGCGTCTTGTTCTAGAATTCGGTGCGTAGAGACTTCATGTGGTAGCGATACGCTTTTGCCGTCGTCTTGGCACCATCTGACGAGAACTGATTTAGACGCAGATTAAACAGGCTTTCAAACCCATGAAAACCTCGATGATGTTAGCGAATGTCTTATCGACGTGGAATAACTCGGCTCTGTGGTTGTTACCACTTGGCATTAATGATGACAAAATTGTACTTTTTTTTACTTGGTATGTTTGGAATGCTTCGATGTATAAAGTTTTTGTGTTGAGCATGTACACACAGCACACACCCAAAGTAAAAAACACCACCTGTCGTTGTTTTACGAATTATCACTTCACCATTTAAAAAAAAAAAAAACCTGATTTTTTTATCGTTTTTTCCGATAAAATGCCAAAGAAAATTGACAACGGAAACTGAGACACATGTTCGAATAGCCTGATGTAAAAATCGTTATCATTACTGTGGAAAAAAAGTCCTTAACAGCCGCGAAATTCACCCAAGAAACTTTTCTTTCCTTCTAGAAGTAGCTGACGGCCATCAGCTATAAGGAAGATATTCATCCTACTTCGAATACGTGTAAGCTGAAAATTTACAAATATTTTCTACATTGTTATTTGTTATTAAAAAAGAAGAAGAAAATTTAGGTTATCTTTAAATTTGCATGTTTTTTTAATTATTGAATATTTTCGTTTACTTTTTTTTCGACGTCAATACGTCTTTTGAATTAGGCTTTACCTGATTCACCTTATACTGAGTTGTGATTTGACCTTACGGAAACCAATCGAATTTCTGAAAATCCGTGCGTGACTTCGAGCGCTCATAATTATTTCAAGCAATACATGGCGTATATGAGTGATTTTGGTGTCTATGGATAGATCTTGTCTATGGATAGATCTTGTTTAGATGGAAAAAGATCGCTTACCACCGGACAGTAAGGACGTGTGGAAATTCGCTCCCCGGATAGCTCCCCGGATAGTTTAGATGAATCTAACGATACCCTTTATTGATGTGAACACTTCTTAAGATGTCCATATTAGGGCAGAGCCGCCTTTAGGGGCTGTGCGACGGGTGTGGCAGCCCCATGGCTCTCCACATCCTGTAGCGGGGCCCCTAGGCTGGGATCTTTTGCGGGCCCCTTATGTAGTTAATTTATAGCGTGAAAAAGAAAAAAAATGATGATAATCGTCCCGGGCCCTAGGGCTAGAGTCCTGTCAGCCCCCCTATGTGGGGGCCATGGGCAACACCTTGCCCCGCGCTTTGTAGGGCTCCACATTCACGCTTAATTATTGGAGGCTTTTTCATCAATTCCGAATTTATTTCTCTCAATAATTCTGAATTTTCACCAATTCTGGAATTTTTTCTTCCGTTAGTTCTGAGTTTTCATCGATTCCAGATGATTTTTTTTTCATCGATTCTGGATGATTTCTTTCATAAATTCCGGAATGGTTTGTAATTGCGTTAATTGATGAATTTTTCATCAATTTTTGTGTTGATTTCCATTTAAATGTGTGTTAGTTCTGAATTTTCATCTCTCTGAATTCTGGTTTTTTACCCACCGTTAATTCTGTATTTTCATCAATTTTATGGTGATTTCTTTCATTAATTCTGCATTTTCATTGGTGTTGCTTTTCTTTCAATTATTTTTAATTCATCAAGAGCTTAAAATTTTCATTAGTTTCATTAGAAGCCAGGGATCTACAAATATATCTCATTCAGACGGGGGCATCGAAAGTGTTTCGAACATGTGGGTGCTCATCTTTTTTCTCTCGTATGTTCAAAATTACCTTTAGTGTGTTGCATTTTTCGTCAGTTTTTAGTGCTAATTTACATTTTGCTCATGGATATATCTCAGCATTCCCCCCTGCACATTCTGAAATAATATATGCCGATTCCCCCCCCCCCCCCACAAATATATAAAATCGGGGCAAAAGGAGTGGGTCCTAAACATTTTTGGGGCCCGACATTGTTGAGACGCTCCTCTGGCTGTCATATTCGCATCGGTTCCCCGCGTCTGGTAAGGGCGGCTCTGTATTAGGGCACCAGACTAGCTGTATTGCACAAAAATTTTCTACTTTCGAAACTTTTAAGCATGTCACGCCATTAAATCAGGAAGTTCAAGGTGTTCTTAGAAGCCAGTGGGATCTACGAACATATCTCATTCAGACAGGGGCGTCGAAAGTGTTTCGAACCTGCGGGTGCTCGTTCGTCCTTTGTTTTCCATAGGAAATTTCTGTTAATCAATCAATTCAGTCTGGGGTGCTCGGACCATGCTGCAAATCACTTTGGGTGCTCGAGCAACACCAGCATACCCTGCGCCAACGTATTTGCACTCAGAAAAATCCAATGATACAAATAGTACAAGTACAAATACAACGCCTCAACAGGCAAATTGCCCAACGAGGTGGCTGACTTAAGAACATCATGGATCCCCGAGCCATTTTTTGGAGGCCCTACCTACTACTGCACCCTCCCCGTTTTGGCAGAAAATTTGGATGATCTCTATTTAGTATGTCGGTGATAAATCTTGTAACCTTGTCCTAACTTAACCACACGTTAGAAAAGGAAGAAAGGGAGAGAGAAAAATAGAAGAAATGAAAAAATAAATAAATAAATAGAAAAAGGGAAAACAGTGTAATAGATAAGTAGAAAATAGAGCGTATAGTAGATTTCTCTTTTCATCCCTCATCCAATGAGGGGTTCTCGCGGCTTGCCACTTGCTTTCCGACCCCACATTGTACGGTGAAAGTTGTTTGTTTTGGTGAGCTCTATCTCCCCTTACAGGTCTGACCATCAGTTTGTTTACATCCTGTATAGTAGAAAGACACATTATATGTGTGAGGGAGGGAATCATGTAAAGGAGTATAGAAAGAATGGGAAAGAAAAAAGCAACAACTTCATTCGATTCTCACATAGGGTTACAACAAAGCTTCGCGATGGTGAGGAGAGAGGAAAGAAAACACAGAGAATTTGATTGAATTTATTCCACCGGTGTTTGGACGAAATATTTCGTCCGTTATCGTAAAAGTAGTTAATAGTCCGTTATGGTGTGAAGAAGTTATCTAGTTATGAAAGACGTATTCACGTTTTAAACTTGCGAGCCCCCACTTCATTCTTTCCAGGGGCGTACGCAGAATCGGGGGAATAAACATTTTCTTCCCGAGAAATTTTGAGTTACCACCCTTCAAAAAAGCATTTAAATTAACAGAAATTGGTTAAAATACTATATTAAAAGTATTTTCTTTCGATATCTTAATTTCTTTGCTGGAATATTAATTATTTTTCCTTCTGATTTGACCGTGCCCCCCCCCTTCCCGCGTACGCCTCTGGTCATAGCGTCTGGTATTTATGTAATTTTTTTTTTTTTAATCTATGACTACAGTAACAAGATGGCCGGACCTTCATTGATTCTGCCCTACCTTCTGCCTATGCTGCTGGGTAGAGCGATCGATCTACACAACTACGAAATCGAAGCTAACGTTTACGATGAAGTCAACTACACGGAAGTGAGTATGGAAACTGTTTAGCGTTTTTTCTATGTGAAGAAATATCAAGAGTTTTCTCCATTACACAAAGAAGAATTTAAGTCATTAAAACTTATATGTACATGTTCCTTATAAAGAATATATATTTGATTAATACTTCGCAGACTCAGCTGAACGTACTGAACGCCACGTACCACGTTGTCAACGGTGGATCTTTTCCATACGAATATTTCGGGATGCCGATCGACATCGTTCTACGGATAAAGGCCGGCTACCTAAGCTCCAAGTCCGGAGCGTTGGGACTAGACGGACTATTGAAGGACTTGTCGAAGATGCACAGCAGCGCCGTCGTAGCGGCAATGGTTGTCTACAGCAAGGTAAAAACTCAACTCATAATACCCGAAATTAAATATGACCGATGTAGAACAGGGCCGGCTTTAGAGTAGCTTGGGGTCCAGCGCAAAGTGATGTTTTCGGGCTCTCATCTAACTTGAAATGCATGCTTACCAATTCACATTCTTACTCTGGAGCTGTTTTTCTCAAACTTTTCCAGCCCATGGTCGGTCCCCTTTGGATCATATTTTCTTCTTCCCCCTGTCTTTTAATGCCCCCCCCCCACCTCATCCAAGAGCAAGTTCTTTTCTACTTATATAATTGGAATTAATAAAAACAAAATTTAAAAATATTGAACCAAAATTTTATAAATAAGATCCTCTCGAATCCTGGGCCAGGCACAGATCCAGAAGGTCATCTATGCCCATAGACTAAAGATATAATTCTAACTAATTCAAATATAGTATTCTAACTCTGTGTCTATGCCGCCTCCAGTCCAGAGGTTAGGAAGCTGGCTTCTGACTGTGCAGGTCTGGGTTCGGGCATGGATGTTTACCAACACAAATTCCCAGGACAGATCATGAAGATCTTTTAGGAATACGTGACGATCACGTTATTATTATGTAAGGATCCAAGAAGGATCATCCTTCCCAAGAGCCGAATTATTTGGGAAAAATAGGTCTGTGTGTAAAATGCTGGACGATCCACGCAACGAACCTATAATCGACCCTCGCGACACATCACCCCGAGTCCTCGCTTACCCTGGGTTAGAGTTCAGTCAGCTTTTTTCCTTCTTGCATTTTATGCATGGCCGTCTCAATATTATGGGAAAAGTGATGTTATGAGGAAAAATATTAGCTGGAAGTAAAGTGTATAACATCTTACATATTTACGCACTTGCATTTGAAAATCATAGAACCAGATCTCATCGTGCAGGGGCCCCCCATAGGTATGTTGCCTCGGGACATGCCAACATGGGCCAAGGGTAGATAGCTCTATGGATAGCTCTGCTGGCTTCTGAAACTAGTCACTTTTTTTTTCTCCTCCCACCATACTTTACTTAAAAATCTTTATCTCTTTATTCTCTCTGTGGTCCCTTTCACCACTTGTCGTGGCTACCCTGTCATCTGATTTCCACCTGCCATCAAAATATCCCGATGCAAGGAGGCAATGTGACCCCAGGTTAAGAACCCCTGCTCTAGGGAATAACATACCTATATGTATGCAACGAATTTCATCGTTTCATTTTCGTTGAAACGACGTTCTAGGGCTTCCTCAGCCCTAGAACATGGATGAAGACGAATTGTTTTTCCCCCCCATCGTTTTTAGGTAAGAAGAGACCTGCCACCGGACGCAAAGTTGCTCGACGGTTGGAAAGACAGGATACCCAAAAATAGCACTCATTATGCCTCGCAGATGACGTACGGTGGTTGGGTGTCTATCCTCTACCAGTTCCGCTGCAAGATTGCGTCCGACGTCCCGAGTGTGTACCAGACCGTCGTCGATGTTCTCGGAAAGTCTGGCCAGCTGCAAGACAACAGCAATGGTAAGATTCTGAACGTTTTTATTCTTACGTCAAGGGTTACCAGATTCAGAAACTCGGAAATGAAGACACGCGCTCATACCCTCTTGCTTCTGTTTACAACAGGTGGCGTCACTGTACTGAATATTTCCCCAACCAAAACAGTACTGCAATTGTTTTTTTGGCTTTTTACCATCAGACGAACAACATTCTAATTGCATTGCATGAATTGATATATTCATCTCTTATGCCTGGAAATTACGAATTCATCGTTTCCACCTGATCAATCTTGACTTTAGGCAAGTGTCGAGGTATCATCTAAAGAAAAAAAAAATTTAACATTCTCTCGAATTGTAAATGAATTCACACTATATGAAAGCGGTATATTGCACAGTTGAACGACCAATGGTGATATTAAGACAGATGCTGTGGTTCTCTTCTTCCAAAGTTTTCTTTGGACTTGTCTTCTTCACATATGTGGAGATACACTTGAAAGGATGGAGTTGTGGGCACGATGATGATGATGTAAAGGCTGGGGATGGACACAATCAGGCCTGTTCCTCGTTAGTTCGAGCCCTGGGAAAATATGAATTTTTGGGGGGCCCCTGATATAAAGTGCCGAGACAAAGAAATACGCAGGGGGCATGTGGGCTGTGCCTAAAAAATGCAAAAGCATCTAACTTTGGGGCTGAAAACTTATGGGCACTGGCCCACGTGCTCCGTTTGCCCATGCTAGAAACAGGCGCCAGTTGCGATAATGATGTCAATTCATGTGTATGAATATATATTGTCAGTCGGCTCCACCATTGAGCTAGAGAGATATTGCCTCCCCACTATCTCCGTCCATGATTTTTTGAACTACAATGGAATGCATCAGTGATTCTCAAACGTTTTGACGCACAACTCCCTCCCCCATCACAAGAATTTTATCGGCAATCCTCTGCACGAGACCATATGTCCCGTTTTTCCAGCACATTCTCAATTTTTTAGCTTTTCTTTTTTTTTTTTCCAACGTGCTATCCCGAAAGCACTTTTCAGGATACCTGTTAATCTCGATTTGCCCCGATCAATGATAAATGAAATCAAATTATTTTTCAATATTTTGTCGATAGAATTGTTTTGTTATAAATAAAATTTCAAACTACGCACATGTTTTGAATCCTTGGATGGAATTTCACTCATTTTAGCTCATCACTAAGCTTGTAATACATTTGTTTCCTCAGCACACGCCAAACAGTAGGCTCGAAAACGCTCTGATTACAGGCTAACATCATTAAAACGAAAGAACTCAGAAAGCTTTCTGCTTACTAGACGCCATTTCATTTCTGAACGAGTCATAAACGACAAACTAGCGTCATTAATTGTTCATAATCGAAAGCATAGATTTTTTTCCCCCTTTATATTCACATATTACTTATTATTCTGTGTTTTTAATTTTTAAAAATACATACTTTCGAAATCAGAAGATTGTTTCTGAAGCACCCAGTACAAGTATTAACTGAATATATATTGATTGTTGTACTTGTGGAATTTGACAAAATTACATTAAATGATACATGTATTGTAAGTAGCTGCTCAGCGCTGAGTCGAGATATTCTTTAGTTTGCGATATTTTAAAAAAATATCGCCGCCCCCACCACCCGCCCAGGGATGCTCTACCCACACTTTAGGAACCACTGGAATACATGAAGCCGTGGCAAGAATAACATCTGCTGTGCTGAGATTTGAAATGGTGGCGTTTGGTCTAAAAAAAAAATTCCGGAAACTTCTCTGAAAAAATGAGGGCAAAAGACAGAATTTCTTCAGAAGACGCTAAAAATGACACAAAAAATGAGGACGTGTGGTAGCACTATTCTTAAGGTCTTAAGGCTAGGGTGACCATACGTCCCGTATTTCCCGGAACAGTCCGGTATATTCTGTTTTTTTGGTCGTCCCGACTTTTTGGCAAAAGTGTCCCGGTTTTTCCCGTATTTTACACGAAGCCTACTTAAATTTTACTCTTTATTGAAGTCAAAGATTGACATTAGTTTTCAACTCATAAATTATTTTATGATAATTACAACTAGAAAAAAGAATATTAATCTCCCACATTCGTCTTGGTGAACGTTTTTCTTCGTGGAATTCATTTTAATTCACTTCAATTTGCAGTAACGGTTTATTTCTCGCCATTTTGATTTTTCTGTAATTTCAACAATATTTGGCAACTTTGTTTGCTTTTGGCATCATTTTTGGCGATAATTGGCGACTTCCCGTATTTGGAATCCCAATGCCCCGTATTTCTCTCGAGGAAATATGGTCAGTCTACTTAAGGCAATACCTTCTAAAGCAGAAGCTTTCTGCTCTAGAAGGTGTTGCTTAAGGCCATGTCCACACTCGCATACAAAGTCGCAGTACACGTTGTCAAATTGTCAAACATATCCTTTGCATGGCTTTTTTGGTAGACAATTGTGAAGTTAAAACTCACATGAACTCATATTAAATATATATTTATATCGGGTTTCAGTACTTAATTTTCTTACAACTGATAGGATGACTAAAGTTGCGGCATTTATCATGCTTCATTCAAAAAACAGAAGCTATGATTTTTTCCCCCCGATTTACTACATAATGGGAGTATACGGGGTAAATGTCTCAGAAATATAGCTCCCGGACGAGAGTGATGATAGCACGTTTCAAGACAAAAAACGTTTGCAGTGAAACCCACTTATTCGAAGGATATTGCGCATAATCTCACTTCAGATGTCGCCATAATGTGGGAATCTTGCTCACACCATGAAGTGTGATAGAGAAATTTTATACACACGGTATGAGGGAGAAGAAAAAATTTTCTCCTTCGAGTCAATGGGCAAAAAACTTTCGGGCAACAGTTGGGCTTCAATAAATGACTTTTAGAATGTTCACTTTGGTTACCCCATTTTCCAAGCAATGCGTTTCACATATGTTTAGTCCTTTGCTATGGTTTGTCACTTCTTCAATCCTGCCAGTATATAGCGAAAACGCGGGCAGCGCCGGGTATTAAAGCTGGTATTAGGCATAGGCGGATTTGACTTGGAAGTCTGGGGAGGGGGGGGGCAACGTCATTATTGCTGGGGGGGGGCACGATGATGATGATGTCAATTCATATGTACATATATACATTAGATCAGTCGAATCCACCTTTGACGATCCCCCGGTATCTCCACCCATGGTATTAGGATTGGATTGGATTTTGATTTTACTGGTGCAAGCCAATTAGGTCATATACCAATTAGGTCAAGCTGCTAGCTGGTATTATATAAAAAGCTATATAATACGGTACCACCATAAATATCTAATAGTAGTTTTGTTGAATGCAAAGATATGAAATGGAATATGCAGATCTCTCTAATGTTAAATAAATAATTAGCGTGTCTTAATGTCTTTCGCTAGAGCTTTGGTTCAAGGTGAAGGAGGCCGTCGAAAAAAACGAGAAGGTACGAGGTGAAGTCACGATTGTCACTCGCATCTACTCGTCAGTCAAACTTCCTACTTTAGTTGAAACTCCCTCCGAGCTCACGAGGGCCGTAAAAAACCTGCCAAAATATATCGAGGGACCAGGAATTCCTATATTCATGCATCTGAAACCCCTGGCCGAAGTTGACCCAACTTTCCCGTCGGTCAAGAGAAACGAGTAAGCCGTGTTTTACTTTAGCTGTGTGACTCGAACAATTTCTTCATTAACCCACAAGATAAAGATAACCTTCAATTTCTATCTCGCAGCGAGCTGTCTGGAGATCTGAGGAAATTGGACTACATGTGGGAAGACGTCATGCACTCCAAATCAAAAGTCATGAGATGGCTACAGAACACGGACGTGATCTTTGAAGAGGAGGAAGAAGACAGGGTGAGATTGAATATTTATAAACCATGAAACAGATATGGCTGGTTTTTTTGGACTGTATAAGGTATACATATGGATGTGGTTTTTCTCGCAGGTGTATTTGTTTCTGGAAAAGGTTAATCAGTGCATCAGGTTATTCCGACTTATGATCGCGGACATCAGTCTCTACAAGAGGGTCGAGAAGTCTTCCTTGCAGAAAGCTTTCGACACTTACAAGAAAGGTCTGGAGCTGGACAAGGCCAGCAAGTCATATGACTTCATGTACCGTAGGCTGAAGGAAGAATTGGGTATGTTATATACGCACACCCACACGTGCAAAAAAACTGCTTCTCTTTCTCATAATTATTCAATGACATAATAGCAGTTGAGATTATTAATACTGTAGTTTCCACAGTAGCCATTCGTCGGAGTTAATACTGCGTTATTGAAATCTGTCGATTTTTATTGAAATTATATTATTGAAATGTATGCATGTGTGTGTCGGGGTACTTTTTTGACCACTTACAGTCGTTTTTTTTCCTGATCTCTCTTTTGTAGATGTCACTTGCGAGAGGAGTTTCCTCAAAGGCATCAAGGGATTGCTCAAAGTCTACGATGACGAGCACCGTTTCTTGGGTGAGGTCAAAGGTATCGAGGAATGCAAGACAACGTGCATGGACGAAAGTCGATGTCGATCGATCGGTTTCGGGGAATCGGTATCCCAAATGGACGAAAAAACCGGGCAATACATCAGCAAGAAAAACCAGTACGTATCTGGTACTTCTCTCTCTCTCTAAACGAGAAATCTTATGTACACAGTATTATACTGAGGACGAGCAAAGTATACATAGGTAAGTAGGGTGAATCACCTCTCCGGTGATGGTAACGGAACAGTTATTAGTGCAGTGCGCAATGGAGCAGGGAATAAATATAAAATTATGTTTAAAATTAGATAAACCCATGATATACTGCGAAATGTGTACGGAGATGGTGTTGTATCTCGCAAGACAGTATTTCAGTTCGTGGTCCGTACTAGAAACAATAAGTTTCTTCTTCAGTAACGATTGGCGGTAAAAACGTGGTATCATTCTTTGCCGTATCAATGAAGTCGCCACATTGCTGTTTTTGTTCGTCGCTTAAGGCCTCCTCACACGGGGATACTGTAGTCTCACGCCTACGAAACCACACATGCACCTCGTCCATATTCCTCTGTTGAACTTCTAACGAATTGGTACATGTAGGAATGAGTGTGCAGGGGCGTCGGAAGTGTTTTGAACCTGTGGGTGCCGGTCTTGAGATTCATGTAGGAAATTTAGATTTTTGAATCAATTCTGTGGGTGCTCGGACCCGTTCTACAAACTTCCGTGGGTGCTCGAGCACCCACAGCACCCCCGGCTTCGACGCCACTGTGAGTGTGTATGTATAGTGAACCTTCGGTGAAGTAAGTTTTGTTTCTGTGCAATGCTTGTTATGTGTAGTGTGCTGCCATCTGCAATAAATTTTTTTCAACTATGAGTGGAGGGTGATGAATGAAGAATTGTAACGTTGTAGGCTTGTTGCTCTCTGCGGCCAGAGTCTCACGACTGATAGGAGCCTCGGTATCCAGAGCCTCAAAACACGTATATTTCTATGGAGCTCCTCACACGAGGATATTGGTGACGAAATATCCAACGTGACGGAATTCACTTAAGACTTCTACATGCTAGTCGGAATAAACATTTGTAGCGCGACTCCATAGTATTTCTTCATATTTCCGTTAACTAGGTTGTACGATGGGGGTGACCACGCATTGGATTTAACTTGTATTTTTAAAAGAAATATGCTCCCTCTCAGACCCCAACTCGATTGGAATGCGTGTAATATATATACAGGGTGATTCAAACTCAATGTACAAACTTTTAGGGGAGGTAGAAAACACAAAAAACAAAACAGAATCACATAGGAATGTATCATCGGAAAGCCCAACTTGATCATCTGGAGGATAAACGGAGATGCAGAAATGACAAGCCAATAACGGGGAGAAAAACTATTTCCTTGACGATACTTTACACGAGGACAGTCACGACCTCCTATATAACCTATCTAGTTGGTCTAGTTATCTAGGTGGTCGTGGGACAGTACGTGTACACGTTAAGTTTCACAAGTGCTCAAAGTTCTTATCATCCACAGTTATGCACGCTTCACAACGGCGACGCATTGATTGTCGAAACCTTTCGGAAATACCCGGCATTTCGTGGATGTTTGCAGCTGCGACGTGGATGATGAGAACTTTGAGCACTTGTTGTGAAACTTAACGTGCACACGTACTGATCTCGTGTAAAGTGCCACTGAATAAAGAGTTTTTCCACCCATTATTCACTTGTCATTTCTGTATCTTCGTTTATCCTCCAGCTCAGGTTGGGGGGTTTCGGGTCATAGATTCCTATGTAATTCTGTTTTGTTTTTGTGTTTTCTACCTCCCCCAAAAGTTTGTACATTGAGTTTTGAATCACGCTGTATATGGGTCAGGCACAGTGGGAGGATAACGACAACCCCAAGATATGCACAGCTATATTTTTTCTCTCCGCGCTTTCTCTGCTCTTATTAAAATAAAGATTCTTCATTTTATAGAACTACCACTCACTCAAAATAACGGGTATTCACTCAAAATTATAGAAATTGACTCTAGGTAATCGCTCGCTTATCAAGGCTCATATATTACTCAAATTGTGTGTGATGCCATAATATAGGTATGCCAGCAGTTACTCCAGAAGTTAATTCCAGGTAAGTGTTTTTTTAGTTCCTCATTCCGTAGAATGCGATGAATTTGGAATACGGTTCCAATAATTCTGTGGCCGAAATAGTGCCGTCTTAACGCATGGGCCCGGGGGTTTTCATGAAAATGAAAACGGCCAAATTTTCGAGAGTGAGCATGTAAATTTGTAGGTAGGTTTCTCACCAGGTGGGGGAAGGGGGCTCAGAAAAATCTCTTTGCCCGGTCCACAATGCTCTTAATACGACACCGTGCCGAAACAATAGTCTAGAATGAATAATCTTTTTAATGTGTGTGTGTGTGTATGTATGAACATACTTGGGGCAAAAACTAGAGGGGGGGGGGGAGTAGACGGGTCTGATGGCCCGGGCGATGGACCATAAGGGCACCGAATTCACCCTTTAACTGCTTCTTCTACATGGCATGGAGCGCCAAAAAGCCGGTTTCCCAGAGTGACTAGATCAAAGTACAACTCGACCTCGACTCGTTCAAGTCAACTCACCTCTCAGGTTGTTTCTACGGATTGATGACAAAGGGGGGAAGGGGGGAGTTTGAAGGTTGCTTACGTCATCGACCACGCTTTTTGAAGATATGAGATATTCTAAGCTGCTGACGAAATTTTGCTGACAAGGGATGGGGGTGGGGGTCAAAAAGGGCTAAAAAATCTACTTACGTAATACTTGAATGGCCCCTTTCTACTTGTTGCAGGCCGATGAAATTAATTGGAAATTTCCGGCATAAACGGGAGAAATGATTTGCGAACTGGCGAAAAATATATATGTGTATATATTTTGAGGAAAATTTGTCCTATATAATCTTTGAGCATGGCTACAGCAGCCGTAGAAAGCAGCTTCTAGTCAAATCACGAACGCAAAAGAAAGCATCATGCCGAAGCTAGCGAGAGCACGGAATAATTAGAATGCCGAATAGATGCCAGTACAGAGTGATTCAGAAAAAGGTGGGAAAATCTTTAAGGGATGATAGTACACACCAATACAAACAATTGCCATCAAAGAATGCACGGTCTAACGCGAAACGCGCTAGTGCGTTTCGAAACGGCCGCTCCGCAAACGTTGAAACATCATTCCTGTCGAAATTTATCGGGAGAAAAAGAACATCACATGAATGCAAATGTAACCTGGGGGAAGAAGAAGAAACCGTATGCAAATCTGCGTCACAGTAAATAAAAGGCGCGGACGCCAGTCCTGTGAAGTTGTACTTGAAGAAGTTGGGGTGCGGTAGCCCGGTCGATAAGATACTTGCCTAAAGTACCAAAGGATGTTTAGAGGTGTCACGAGTTCGATACCCGGTTTGTCCTTGTCAGAAAACTTTCCTGACACAGGGGTACAACAAAAAACGGCGACTTGACCGCAGCAAAAAATTGCTACCGCAGGGAGTCCCCCATCAAGGGGTTAGCGCACCAACCTCTCGATGAGTATAAAAAACAAGCCTGCCATTTGGAATCGGAAATAAATTGTAGGTCCCGGTCTAATTAGCCCTCGTGTGCAGAAAATGACCGCGGTTCGACAAAAATGATCATAATAATTAAAGTCCTGTGAAGTTATTCCAACGTGCAAAACGATCCTAACAGTTGTAATGGCGCTCTTTAGTAGTACTGAAAAAACAAACATGCATTTCATTTACGGAGCTGCAAACGGAAGTACCACAGACGACTTGCATCAGACCGGGAACCAAGAAAGGATCCCGTTTCGCACAGCTGCCGATGCAAGAGCTCAAATGTTTTCGAATTGGGCAACCACCTGTGGGGGGAAACGCTCACCGTACATTCGTGCTGCCTCTGCGGTACTTAAGTTTGCAGCTCCATAAATGAAATACATGTCTGCTTCTTTCAGTATTACTAAAGTGCTCCTTTATTCCGTATATTACAACTGTTAGGATAGTTTTGCACGTTGGAATATCTTCACAGGGTCCACGCCTTTTGTCTACTGTGACGTAGATTACATTTGCATGCATAGTGTTGTTTTTCTCTCGATAAATTTCAACTGATGCCGTTTTAACGTTTGCGGAGTGGCAGTGTTTCGAAACGCGTTAGCACGAGTTTGCGTTTCATGTAAGACCATGCATTCTTTGATGTCGATAATTGTTTGTATTGGTGTGTACTATCACCTCTTAAAGTTTTTCCCATCTTTTCTGAATCACCCTGTATTTAAGCTACTAGAAAACTCCGAATAAAGCTTTGCGATCGGAGACGTCCGAAGTGTTATGCACTTGTGGGGATGCCTGGCTCGACATCTATATTGCAAATTTTGATTTCTGAATGAATTCTGGGGTGCTCAGACATCAGAATGCTGTGAGCGCTGAAGCAGCATTTCCGGCTCCGGCGCCTCTGTTTAAGAATGTTCTTAAAAACTTTAGGGCTTTGATGCGTGTGGGCCTTGATTTTCATTTCAATTCGTCTCACCTTTGCTCAGTTGAGGTTGAGATCAGAATTCTAGGTAGACCACGACAGTCGTTTCACACCCACCCCCCTTTTTTTTGTATTTCTGTTTAACAGATGCAGTTCTGCATCACGTCAATCATCGGTTCCATATAAAGCGGGCAGTTTCACGAAACAGAGGCCACCTGTTACGTTGATACTGACGGCAATTGCGGATAAAATTAACATTCCTTTTTATCTTCTCAGCGTTGATCTGGGCAGGGGCATAGGAAGTGTTTTAGATCTGTGTTTTCTGGACTAGTGCTTTGTGTAGGAGATTTTGATTAATGAACTAATTCTGGAAGAAGGGGTGCTCGAATCCATTCCACGAAATGCCGTGAGTGCTAACGTTGGTGCCCACTGTACCATTAGCTTCGACACCATTTTGTGTGAGGAAAATATTCTGTTCCTCTCGCTCCCAGGATTGCTGCACAATCCCCCTTTTTCCTCAACTTTTGAGACTCACTCACCTCCAGGGGCTTGAATAACGTTAGCATGCGCTGAACATAAAAGTCATTTGTGACTCTAGGTTCAATAACAAAAATTATTTGTCTTGACTGCGCTATCACTCCTCTCATTTTGGCTCTGGACATTCCATTTCCGGGCCATTTGGCTAAGGTCAGGGATATTCGAGTCCTGACGTTTCCACCCACATCTGCTGACAGCATCTGCAGGTGCTGTTATTCAACCTTCGAAAGATGCCAATGTAATACTTTAGCAAGCATCATTCGATTTGATGTTGCTATGCTATCAAACGCTGTACTTATATAAAAATAATAGATTATTCTAATTTTAATCCTTATTCTTTCATGCACTTTTTTTTTTTGTTTTCTTTTAGGTGTTGGTTGTATTACAGAAGCACGAGCACGGCACCAGTTGTGATGAAGAATGACTTGTACGGGGATCTGCATGTTCACGACATGTTCTGTTTGTGAAAAAAACTCTGGCAACAATTTTGTTTTTGGACTAATGTGCAGTTATTCAATTAAAATAATAATTTACACCTGATTCCGGTTGACAAAGAAAAAAAAAATACAACGAATTTTTCAGTTTTTAACATTTCGAATACATCTGTAATAACTAGAGCCCGGATTATATGCATTTGCATATTTTGGCTTTTTCCAGCATTAATGCATATAAATGCATAAAATCAAAGAATTTTCAGAATAAGTGCATATTTGTGAAGGTTTATTGAAGCTCAATCACACACACACACACACCGCAGGTAGGATTTTTTTTTCTTTTTTTCAAATATCAACTGTTTCAGCGTTATCGTCAAAAATGTTCAAGCCTATGCAGTATATGCATAAGTAAGGAGGTAAATGAATAATATGCACTAACAAATAGAAAATATGCTATAATAGAAAATATAAATTAAAAACATATCTGCTTTTTTTGCATAGTGATTTTTTTAACGCATATTTTGTCATTTTTGGTACATATTTTCGAATTTTTAACTTTTTTCAGGATTTTTCAAATACAAACACAAAGGACACAACAGGCAAATTGCCTAACGCGGTGGCAGAAAAAAGCTACCCATAAAAGATGCATATGCTTAAATGCATATTTGCATAGTTTTAGAGCATGTTTTGCCGCTTTTTAAGTGCATATTTGCATATTTTTAGAGCCTATTTTGCCACTTTTTAAGTGCATATTTTGCCACTTTTTAAGTGCGTATAATCCGGGCTTTAGTAATGAGATTCACGGCCTCTCCTACAAATCGTAAGATTGACAGATTCAAATTCTACAGTAAGAGAATTCTGCGAAATCAGTTTTCTAATTTCGAGGTTCAAACACTAATTGACCTTCCTTTCCAAAAAAAAAAAAGTGAAAAGTCGCAGAGTCAAAAAAAGTCATCAAGGAAAGGCACAGCAACTATCAGAACAACAATATGAAAATAACGGATTTTTGGCTCCTGATTGGGAAGCTTTGGTGGCAGAACCCCCTTGGAAAATAATGTTCTTTGTGTTTCTGTCTGAAGAAAGTTTCTTCAGAATACGCTGAATTCATTTTTTTTTTGGCGAGAAAAATTTTTTGTCACTAAGTTTCAAACACTGTAGGCCTATATTAACTCGAATTCAATAAAATTAGGCATCAAACTAGAATATGCAGTCACTGAAGCACAAACTAGTTCTTGAGGCCACTTACTCCTTCAGTAATTTATTGTTCCCATTAGTCATCAGTGTGGCAGATTGCTCCCATCGTCTATTCAAGGGATGCGCAATCTCCGGCCCGAGGGCCAAATGCGCTCCAAGGCTCCAAATGCGCCATCCAGCCCACGAAAGATGTTCCAGTAAAAAAAAAAGTATTAATACACAACACAGTATATACTTAAGCCGACCATATTTGCTTCATAAAAATACGGCATATCGAGACCCATACGGTACACATCTCTAATTGTCACAAAAAAAGAGAAAAAAATTGTCAAATCTATGTAAAGTTGCCAACTATCGCTAAAATTGCTGAAAAAAAATTGTCAATGGTGGGAAATAAGAGTTCTACGGAATAACGCAGATGCATCCAACATCGTGTCATAGGCGGAGATAGACTTGGAAGTGTGAGGTGGGGGGGGGGGGGTACGGTCATTATTTCTGAAGGGGCACGATGATGATGATGTCAATTCATATATGCATATATACATTAGATCAGTCGACTTCACTTTGACTCTGGGGGGGGGGGGCAATAGTCCCCCAAAGCCCCCCGTATCGCCGCCCATGCATTGTGTTTTCTGGTTCAACTTCGTTTAAATGTAGAGCCATAGCTGTCCATATTCATCGAGTTAGAGAGCAGCACACCAGCCTCATTTTTAAAAGGTGTGGGTTTCAAATTAGACATAGATGTGTCCGGACGTTCGGAATCGGCTGTACCAAAGGTTGCTACACACTACTCTGACGTGGTCCCACGTCACGTTAGAATAGTATGTAGCGGCCTTAATAATTAGGCCCTGGCCGCAACAAATAACCGCAGGGGGACGAAGTGTGAGTCCTTGTGACGAAAGTCAAGGAGAGACTCACACGTAGAAGCACTTCATTAATTCAATTAATACAAATACAAAACGCCACAACAGGCAAAATGCCTTAAATCACTTAAGCGCCCGAGAGGCGTGGTGGTAGAGGGCAGCAAATTTTAGGTGGGAACAAAGAACCATTTTGAAATCATCGAATTTTCCCTGGGGAGGGGAGGGGCTTATCAAAAAATCACGCCCCTCCCTGTTCCTTCCTTCATAAAAGTCCTGGTTCTGACCCTTACTTGAGTGACCCGAGCAATATTTACTTAAGTACAGGTCACGTAAATGATCTGCGGTGCAAGTCCCCAGATCACTTAAGAGGGTCCGTGATTCATTTCTACATCACTTAAGTGGTCCGCGGCACATGTTTAGATCAATTGAGGGACCCGCGGCACATTTACCGACCATTAGAGTGGTCACTCAGATCACTTGAGTGGCTTACAGCCCGTTTGAAGATTAACTACGTGACCGGTGGTTCTAGATCACTTAGGGCAGTATTCACCGACATGGTTTAAACAGTAGTCAGAATTTTTGGATAATAGATCAACATAGATTGGTTAAAAACCTGAATTTAACCAATATCCGTGTCGATCACTTATCAAAAAATTATGACTATGGTTTAAACCATGTCGGTGAATACCGCCCTCGAGTGACCCGCGATGCAGCTTTACATCCCTTAAGTGACCCACGGTATATTTACACAGCACTTGAGTAACCTGCGACACAGTTCCAGATCACTCAAGCCCTCCGCGGCACATTCACAGATCACTCAAGTGACCTGCGGTGCAACTCCAGATCACTCAACCGGTCCGTGGCACATTTACATAACACTCAAACGGCCCGTGGCACCTTTACAAATCACTTATGTGACCGTTGGAGCTTTTCCAGAACATTTTATTGGCCCGCGACACGATTTCAAACATATGAGATTTCCTGCCCTCCCCTAAAGGTTTAACACCCTTGCTTCGGAGAAATGAAATCAGGTTCTGAAACGAGGTTCGGAGGACACACATTATCTTAGTTGCCCCGACGCAGCTACAGCCCCATATCAATCGCCTGTTTAACTCAGCCCCCTTCTCCCACAGCCAAATCAATGTCTTATTCGTGATAGTTTTTGTTTTACATGATTTTTTTTCGTTAGTAAAATTTGATATATTTCCGGCTTTTGCCGCCATAACTTTGATGTTTTACTTGTGCTGCCATCTGTTGAAGTCTAATGTAAAAAAATCTAAATGAAAAAAGGGCTTTAAAAATCCTTTTCGAGCAATTTTTTTCACTAAATTTTCACAAAAAATTGAAAATGTAATTTTTTATATCTTGATTGTAGCCTTTAGTTTCATTTAATTTCATTTTATTCTATATTAGGGTAAAAGGGTAGGTCTATATTAGGGTAGGGTCATCTTGTATATATGAATTGACATTCGCAGTGCGGGCTCTCATCATCATCATCATCGTACCCCCACCCCCCAGACCTCCCAGTCTATCTCCGCGTATGCACCGCGCAGACTTTTGCTTGGGGTCCACTTGAAAGGGTTATTATTATGCAAAATGAGTGTATTTTTTTTTTTTTTTTGTGGAGCCTGCATTCGAGGACCTGGGCAGTGTCCATGTCTAGTTACGGGCCTGCTCTATTCTATGATAGATAATATTCATTCACAATTGAAGAATCACTTTAAAGGAGAAAGAAAACTGCAGTAAAAGTCCGATATAACGAGTAGGGTTTATAACGAGAATCTCGCTATAGCAAGTGATTTTCAAGGAACTAATTTAACCATTAGCGGTCCAGGGGTTTCTCCGGCTCTTCGTTGGTGCAGCTCGTACTTTATATAACGCTTCCCCCCGCAATAAAGAAGGCCACTGGATGTTTATCCATTTGCGATTTTTGCGAAGATTCATCTAAAAAGCCGAATTCAACGGGGGCATTTCGATTATCGAAGGGTCTACATCGTCCTGATGTGGTCCTATGTCAAGTCGACATCCACATAAAACCAAAATCAGTATCAAAATGAAGATCGATCTAAGGTCGTCTCTACGAGGTAATGCCTAGATACGAGAGTTGCCATTCCAGAACGAAAGTGGTTTTCTTTCAGTTAGGCCGATAGGGGTTCTGAAACTGTGCCGCGCTTTAGTGCACCGCCCACCATTATCAAGGGCACCGCGAGGTAACGGCCTGACAAAGGTTTTCCAAAAAGATTCTTTGTTAAACTGCTTTGGGTAGTCGCGGGTAAGCGCTAATTAGGATGAGAGGCGTAGCGGGTGGAAAAGTTTGAGAACCCCCTGCCGTGTAGGCGTAAGTGAGGGCCTAGACAAACGAGAGCATTTGTTTAGACCAGTGATTCCCAACGTGGGCGTTAACGCACCCTTGATGGCGATGGAATGTCCCCGGAGCGGCGGTAGAAGCTACGGGTATAACATAGGATCCTATGGGTTAGATTGCGTTGGGGGAAGGTGGGGGGGGGCGATGGGAGAAAAAAATTCTGAAGAAGGGGACGATGGGGCGAAAAGAGAAAAGATAAGAAAGATAAATGATGTAAGATAATTATATTATACTGAGCTTCACGATAAGCAACTTAATTGTGAACTTTACTCAGATATATACATAAACCAAAATACATTTGAACATGTATCTAATAAATACAGGGTGGGCAAAAAGTCCGCATAGAGACTTTAAAAATTCATAAAAAACGGAATTTTAACCGAATAAAAAACGGTTTGCAGGATTAGTATCGCTAAGTCACGGAAACTTTTTTAAGCAGGGAAAAAAAACCTCAAAAGACAGCCGATAGGTGGCACAGACGTACACAAGTCAATGAAAAGATACGGAAATAACGAACAGAATGCCCTCAAATCGTTTATTACAGCAGTATGTATTCCACATGACCACCACCACAAGGGATAACACATTGCAGGTACCAACAAAGCTTTATCATTCTCACTCAGCAACTTTGTTCACATACACGGTTTACTACGGTGAAGTGGTTGTGGATTAGGAACGCAAGTTCTTATAACCGTCTCATTTGCATATTTCCACTGAAGTTGCTCGTACCAATGCCACCTATCGGCTGTTTTTTGAGGTTTTTCTGTCTTAAAAAAATTCCCGTGACTTAGCGATGCTATCCCTGCAAACCGTTTTTTATTTCGGTTATTATTGTGTATTACATGTTTATGTTTGTGAAGTAAAAAAAAATTGTGGATACCCCGTTAGGCTTCATTTGTTGGCGCTACACAGCATGAAGATATTGTTTCTCGCCACACAGTTGAAGTATTGTCGAAAAATATTGGTTACCGTGGGGCTTCATATCTCGGCACTGCACAGCATCAAAAAAAAAATTTGATAGCCACAGTTGAAATGCTGCCGAAAATTATTGGTTACTGTGGGGGTTACATTTCTTAGCATTGCACAGAACGAAAAAATTGTTACACGCTGCGAAGTTCAAACGTTGCTGAAAATTATTGGCACTATTTTTAGTTGAGATATTGAAGTTTGAAATTATTTCGACAGAAAGTGTCGCTTGTTTGCAGCAATTGCGTCTTCATCCCGAGCATCGATTTTAAAGACGTTTTCACTTCAAAGATGGTACATTTTAGCCTGACACCATTTTTCAAGTCAAAACGTTTCCATCCGGCATCCATTGCTTTACGCGATCGTAAAGCAATGGATACCTGTAACACAAAAACAAGACATGGGACCAAAATGGGAACCGGAATCCATAACAAAATAAAAATCGATTTAAACTTCACTTCTCGGCAACTAACGCTGGAGGAGGATGATGGAGAAGAATTATAGAATTAGAATGCATGTTATGAACTTTGAAACCATTTACGGGGGTGGGATGTCAATAAGGGAAGTGCAGGAGAGTGCAAAAAATGTGCTTATTGAAGTGCAAGCCCAACACTTCCAAGAATATGAACGAGATAGCGTCCAGATTCAAAAACAAGTTTTGGAAAAAAACGCTCTCGTATCAGATAGATCACCGTTGCAGTTACTAAAGACCTAGTAGTCTGAATGCTGTTGCACTTGAAATTTTAGTGCTACTTCCAGCTACTTCCATTTAGCTTAATGGAAGTAGCTGGCGAAACAAAGCAACATTCAAGGTCGCTAGACAACTGAATTGACGGTCTGTTTTGGAAAAACGAAAGTGACTGAGGAACTAGCGGCATTCCAGAGTAAAGCGTCACATGTCGTAAAATCAAGTTTCTTAAATTTATTGGTTACCGTGGGACTTCGTTTCTTAGCATTACACAACATCAAAAAAAATTGTTACTCGCCACACAGTTGGAATGCTGTTGAAAATTATTGGTTACCGAGGACTTCATTTCGTGACACTGCACAGGAGCAAATTGTTACTCGCCACGCAGTTCAAACGTTACTGGAAAATATTATTGGCGCTGTCTGTAGTTGAGATATTGAAGTTTGAAATTACTTACAACAACAGTGTCGCTTGTTTTGACGCGATTTGCTTTTCACCCTAGGCCTCGATTTTAAAGACTTCACTTGAATAATGGTATCAGTCGATATCTGGTAAAGTTGAGATCGCGTAAGGAAAAGGATATTTTTACACAAAAACAGGAGATGGGAAAAAAATGTCAAGTGAAGGACCGGAATACATAACAAAAAGATCAATCTAAACTTCGCTTCTCGGCTACACTGGAAAGGGATGGTGACGAAAAAGAGAATTAGAATGGATGATGATATGAACTTCGAAAGTATTTATGGGGCAGGTTGGCAAGGGAAGTGCAGAAGAGTGCAAAAAATGTGCTAATTAAAGTGAAAGCCTAAGAATCTGAACGAAATGGCTGTCGATGCTCAGGAACGAGAGCTCTCTTCCTATAATGAAAGTAACATTGAGATAGATGGCCGTGGCAGTTACCAAAGAGTGGACCTAGAAGTCTGGATGCGCATGAAATTTATTGCTGCCGAAACAAAAAGAGGCATTCAGAACCAGGGCCGTCTTAAGAGCATCATGGGCCTAGTGGTTTTTCTGAGGCCCTACCTGGTAAATTCTAGAAAATTTTACCATATCTCATTTTCGTGAGGCCCCTTTTCTCTTGAGGCCCATGCGTTAAAACAGCACAGTTCAGGGCCACAATAGAACGGAAGAGGCGGTCATAGTTACCTGAAGAACGAAAGTGACTGTGGATCTAGCCGCGTTCTGAATTAATCGTTACATGCCACGAAAATTAAAGTTTGCCAAACTTATTGGTTACCGTGGGGCTTGATTTATTTAGTGAAAACGTCAACAAATTGTTACTCGCCACAGTTGAAAAAATGTTGAAAATTATTGGTTACAGTGGGGATTAATACTTAGCACTTTACGTAGCACAAAGAAATTGTCACTCCATGGAGATGAAATGTTGCTGAATATTGTTACCGTCGGGACTTCATATGTAAGTACACCAAAGAATCAAAATATTGTTACTCGCCACAGTTGAACTGCTACTGAAAATTATTGGTTATCGTTGGGCTTAATTTGATTGGATTACAGAGTATAAAGAATTTTTTTCTCGCCACACATTTGAAATGTTGCTGAAAATTATTGGTTACGTGGTGCTTCATTCCCTGCATGTATACGGCATCAAAAAATTTCCATTCGCAACGCATTTGACATGTTACTGTAAATTAGCGTTTGACTTCATTTCTGGGCACGTGCACTGCATCAAGGAATTACCACACAGTTGATATGCTGCTGAAAATTATTGGATACCGTGGGGTTTCATTTCGTAGCACTGCACAGAAGGAAAAAATAGTTACACCACGTAGTTCAAATTTTGCAGAAAATTATTGGCGCCGTGTCTGTTCTCAGTTGAGATATTGAATTTTGAAATTACTTCAACAGAAAGTGTCGCTTGTTTGGGCGCGATTCACTCTTCACCCCCGGCATCGATTTTAAAGACGTTTTCTTTTGAAAAATGATGTCAGTCAATATCTGGTAAAGTGAGATCGCGTAAGGCAAAGGATACCTGTAACACAAAAACTGGACATAGGAAGAAAAGTGATGGACCGGAATCCGTAACGAAACTAAGATCGAACTAAACTTCACTTCTCGGCAACTAACGCTGGAAGGGGATGGTCATCTGTTTTGGAGAGCTAAGTAGCCGCTGTGGTGGTCGAGTGGTTATAGTGCCGGACTCGTGATGCGAGGATCCGGGTTCGAACCCCACAGTGGTGGTCGGCTGAAGTTGGTTTTCTGTGGTTCCCAACTTCAAGGCGCAAATGCGAGCCGATCTCCCCGTTAAAAAGTCTCGCCACAGAGAGCAACAGTCCTACAACGGTAAATCATTCAACCATAACACTTCACTCATAGTTAGTAAAAACTGGGGGCAGATGACAGCACTACACATAACAAGCATTACACAGAAACAAACTTTACGTCAGATTGCACTACACGTACACGCACATTCCCGCATGTACCGATTCGTTGGGGGGGGGGGTGCATGTGTGGTTGTAGCAGTAGTAGGTAGGGGCTCGGGGATCCATGATGTTCTTAAGTCAGCCACCTCGTTGGGCAATTTGCCTGTTGTGGCGTTGTATTTGTATTTGAAGAAAAAGAGAAATGGATGATGATATGAACTTCGAAACTATTAATGGGGCAGGTTGTCAATAAAAGAAGTGCAGGAGAGTGCTAAAAATGTACTCATTGAAGTGCACTTCCGAGAATCTGAATGGAATATCTGTGAGGCAGTAATGAGAGTAGCCTTCAAATAGATCGCCGTGGCAGTTATTAAAGAGTGCACGAGTACTTGGTATGGATGCGCGTGAATTTTTAGTGCTGCCTAATGGAAGTGGCGGTCTTGGTTCTGTTTAGAACGGTGGTCACTGTGGATACATCCCGCATTGCTCTATTAAATTTATTGGTTGCAAGGGGGCTTGCATTGTGTTTTTACTTCACAGCATCACGAGCTTGTTTCTCGCCACACTCTCCCGGTGTTGCTAAAAAATTAATGGTTTCCGTGGGGCTCAACTAGTAGTGCAATCTACGGAGAATGGAATTTTTTCTCGCCACACATTTGAAACGTTGCTGAAAATTATTCGTTAATGTGGTGCTTCATTCCCTGCATGCACACGGCATCAAAAAATTTACATTCGCAACGCATTTCACATGTTACTGTAAATTATTGGTTAGCATGGGGCTTCATTTCTGGGCACGTGAACTGCATCAAGAAACTGTTACCACACTGTTGATATGCTGCTGAAAATGATTGGATACCGGAGGAGATAGATCACCGTGGCAGTTACCAAAGCGTGGACCTAGTAGTCTGGATGCGCGTGAAATTTATTGCTGCTTAATGGAAGTGGCTGTCGGAACAAAACGCGACATTCAGGACTGAAAGTCGAAGTCATAGTTCCGTGAAGAACGAAAGTGACTGGATCTATCCACATTCTAAATTGAGCGTTACATGGAACCGGAATTGATATTTGTCAAATTTATTGGTTACCGTGAGGCTTGATTTGTTATCACTAAACATCAACAAATTGTTACTCTCCTCAGTTCAAAAGTTGCTGAAAATTATTGGTTACCGTGGGGCTTAGTATCTTAGCACTACGTAGCATAAGGAAATTGTCAGTCCATGGAGATGAAATGACGCTGAATTTTACCGTGGGAGCATCATTCATTAGTACACCACAGCATCAAGAATGTTTTACTCGCCATATTTGAGATGTTCGTGAAAATTCTTGGTTTGTTTGCACTACAGTGCATAATTTGTTTTTTCGCCACAGATAAATGTTGCTGAAAATCATTGATTACTGAGGGCTTAATTTGTTGGCATCAATAAATTGTTCTCGGTCGAACAATTTATTGATCTCGAACAAAACTTGTTCCACATGATGGCCATCATTTTCAGATACCATGTGAAATCGCAAGATGTCATGTTCCTCAACTGACCCCAAAGTGTGTGCGGGGAAATGTTCAACACGTGGCATGAAATGCTGCCTTTAAGGTCAGGTAAAGTTCTTGGATTGTCACGACTTACCAGACGTTTCAAATGCCCCCAAAGCCAAAAATCGCATGGATTAAGATCCGGGGATCGCAGAGGCAATAGATTAGGGAAGTGCCGGCGGATGGCACGTTGTTCTATGAAATGTGCTTTAAGAACATTCTTAACACACACTGCAATGTGTGGAGGAGCTCTGTCTTGCATAAAGATTGTGTCTGCAAGGCAGTGACGTGCCTGCAAAGCCGGAACAATTTCGTTCTGCAACAGCAATGCATATCGCTTCCCGGTGATCGAACATGTCACTGGACCTGTAGAGCGTAACTCCTCGTAGAAGTAGGGACCGAGAATAAATGATGCAGTAAATCCACAACATACCGTCACTTTTGGTGAATGCAACGGAAACTCTACGACACCGTGCGGATTTTCTGGTTCCCAAATTCGGTAGTTGCGAGTATTGATTGCACCATCCAAGTGAAAATGCGCTTCGTCTGTCCATAGGATATTCCAAGGTCATTCTGAATCGACCTCAACGCGAGTCGGAAACTGCAGTGAGAACCGGAGTCGAGCGTCATAATCATGTGTAAGCAACCGCTGCACAAGTGAAAGTGAAGCTCTGTCTTCTTCCACATGGAGCGGAACCTCTTGTACTGCGTTTATAGAAAGGGGTTTTCTTCCTCTTCCAGGACGAACAGTCGACGATCCTGTGGTTTCAAATTTCGTTATCATACTCCGAAGGATTTTAACATTCATTGGACCTTTTTGAATTCTCTTCCAAGTCCCATATAGTAGAGCGTAGAGCAATAGTCCGTAGAGCAGTCACTGCGGAATTGCTGTTTTGGTAAAACAATTTGACCAAGAAAGATCGATCTCGTAAACTTATCGTCTTTGTGAGCAGCAAACACATTGAGAATCAAGATCTGCGCGAATGTTTCTTGGTTTTATAACAGCTGCAGCGTCTCATCCATAAATTTACATGTACACTACAGGTATTCAAAGTAAAACGCCCTCTGGTGGCGACATGTACAACTAATTTTTTCCCTTGAAACAAATTCCCATCAAAAAATTCACGAAGTCCTCCACAAAATTTCACTTTTCTGATGACTGGTTTCGCCTGTAGGCTACTTTAAAATAGGGTCTTTTAATTATGGATGCCCTGTATATCTTATTTCAATAACTTTTTTGCAATGCACCTGATAACAAAATTTTCGTATCGGTGATAAAATATTATTTTTTATAAGCTTTTAATCGCAATATATCGACCAAATATTGATAAATTGGGCAAATTATCAACAAAAAAAAAAAAATGTTTCATGTTGATACAGAACAGCAAAAATTCCAAACGTTTGGATTTTGGAATAGATGTCATTTTTAAAGAATTAAAATCCTGGGCAGAGGGGGATTTTGGATTTTTACGGCCTTCTCAGGGGCGTAGCCAGAAATTTCGTTCGGGGGGGGGACCACTTTCATTTTGGGGGGGGGACCAAAGTGACAGAACAATGGATTTGGCCATCTTTTTCCCTTTTTTCGGTCATTTTCTCACATTTCGGGGGGGGGGGGGACCAGATCCCCAAGTCCCCCCCCCCTCGCTACGCCCTTGGGCCTTCTGGTCTAATTTTGTTGACCGCATTCCTCAAATTTATCACCCTGTGCAAAGCTCGTGAAAGCCCGATAACCCCCCTCCCTAATACCGCTGTATATACGCCACTGTCTCTGAGCCACTCTTTCGGTCACTCACATGCTTGCACGCGTTCTTGATCACACTTTCGTTGTCACTGACATAGTCCCTCGCTCTCTAGGCACTGTTTTGGATACTCACTGACCTGATCCCTTGTTCTCTATGTAACTCTTATGGTTACTCACATGCTTGCAAACTCTCGCGGTCACCCGTTTGATCACTCACTGACCTAGTTTGCTCTCAAGTCTTTTTTTTTTTTTTTTGGACTCTCCCTGAATTGGTCCCTCACTTTCCTGGTCACTGTTATGGTTAATCACATGCTTGCAAACTCTCTAGGCTCCCCATTTGGTCACTCACTGACCTGGTTTACTATCAACTCACTTTTTTGGTCACATGGATGAAATGGTCCATTCATTTTCCAGGTCACTGTTATGGATGCCAGGAAGGTCGATGCCTGGAGAATGCCTGGAAGTTACTCATATGCTTGCAAACTCCCTATCCTCTCCCCCTTTTGGTCATTCACTGACCGAGTTCACTCTCGACTCACCTTTTTGCTATCTCACTGACCTGGTTCCTCACTTTCCAGGTCACTCACATACTTGCAAACTCTCTGTGTCACTCACTGACCTACTTCCTCGCTCTCTAATCAGAAGCGAATTTTTGTTTCAACACCCGTGGGCCACAGAAAGTTTCCCGACCTTTTTCAATTCTACTAGATTTTTGATCACTCATTCCTGGAATTCGCCGCCCCTTCGAACTTGCCGCCCTTGGCTATAGTCCACTTTGCCCTCCTTTAAACACGCCTCTGATCTTGTGGGGGCTGATAAACTCCATGATATTGGTGATTAAGTTTTCTTTTCTGATCAAAAATATAAAACTTATTTAATATTATTTCAGAGATTTGCAATTTCCTGAGAATAAGAAAATACTTTAAGATTGTGCATTTTTTTTTGAAGGAAAGGCCCAGATACCGCCCGATAAGCTGAGAAATCCATCAGCTGCTGCGTTATCGACGAAACTCGCTATTCCTTTACAACTGACGATGGCAAAATAATCTCTCTCACTGCCGTCTCTTCTCTTCAAAAAAATATCAAAGAAAAGCCACAGATCCGGAAATTGACGGTACTTTCCGGACGCTATGATAGCCAACGTCCTGTATGTCCTACCCATGTTATTGGGTCGGACCTACGACCTCCGGACTGACCGAGTCGGATTCGACATATTTCCACAGTCTGAGCTTGATAAGGCTTGGGTAAGATATGCAATATACATCTTCTTTGAATTTTTTAGACCTTAAATACATATGTGTGATCCCTAATATGTTCTGAGAAGTAATAGTCTCTCTAAAAAAAATTTTTAATCTAAGGATTGTTTTTGGAGAAGGTCGATGGTCTCAGGATTCCATTGCAACCTGACAGTAGCCTATACCAGGGGGTGCACAATCTTTTCAGTCCGCGGGCCAGATACGCGGTATTTTTACCGCTTGCGGCCCAGAAACCTGTATATATAAGAATGATTACGTTTCGTATTTTACGGGACATTTCCGTGACAACTTTACTTGTCCGATGCTTTTCATAAAATGTCCCGTTTTTCTCGTATTTTTAGCAACGAGGCTTGCTTGGGTTTTCGTGAAGCAGCTGAAGCTGTAAATATCAAATTTAGTCAGTAGTTTTATTTCATGACGTAGACTCACAAACAAGGGGTTTTTTCGGAATTCGACCCCCAAGCGGGTCATAACGGGTTCAAATATAACAGAGAAATCATACCAAGCCGAAACCGTACTTATTTCATGAAATTTGATCAGAGGTTTAATTTTATGAAGTAAAGACTAACTAAGAAGGGTTTTTTTTCGAAATTCGACCCATAAGGGGGTCGTATGGGGGGGGGGGTTCAATAATGGTGGGTGTCATATGGAGAAATCACGCAGAGCCGAATCCGCTGAAGCTATAAATATGAAATTTTGTCAGCATCATACTTTATACTGCAGATACCCACTAAGACGGGATTTCTGAAAATTCATCCCCCTAAGAGGGGTCATGAGGGCGTTCAAATGTTATATGGGGGAATCATCGCGAGTAGTTTTCGGATTATCAAATGCACGCTAGCGCGGGTAACAGCTTCTGGCTTATAGATTATTTTAAGATAATTATGACACACTCTATCATGGGTTAATTTTTTTCATAAATATATTTGCGTCATATACATACGAGGGTTTTCTTTTTATGAATTGCATTTTAATCCATTACAACTTGCAATAGCCCTCCGTTTCCCGTCATTGGCGATTTTCCAGCAATTTTAGAGATACGTGGCACCTTTACAAACCTTTGATAGTTTTGAGAATTTGTAAGGTTATAATTAGCAACTTTCGTTGACTAATGAATTTTTTTATTTATAAATGACAACTTTAAAAAATTGCCTTTGAAAAATTTTAGCTATAATTGGCAACTTTACTTGCCTTTGATAAAAAAATGTTTTGGCTATAATTGACACTTTTACCAAGATTCACAATGTTTTAGGCGATAATTTGCGATGTCTAGTATGGATCCCGATTTCCCACATTTTTATTGAGGAGGTATAGTCAAGCCTAGGTATAGATTATGTTGTTACTTTTCTACCGGAACACCTTTCGCGGGCAGGACGGAACACCGCAGGGGGACCGCATGTGGCCCGCGGGCCGGGGCTTGTGCACCTCTGGCCTACACCATAAAGACTGCTATATTTTAAGAATCTCCACTCTATGCTATATAGTTTAAGAGAATCTCCACTCTAAAACCAGATTAATTATTATTGATTCCATTTCCAGTCACTGCACGAACCGGAGAGTGTATCCAGATACGAAACAGCTGATACATCAGACGAGGTTCGAAATCTTCTAGAGGTCACTGGTGATCTGGCCCTGAAAGTGAAAGCGGGCAAAATTGACCTCAAAGGAACGGGAAATTACTTGAGGGATTCTACTAAATCAGAACGCAGCATCGAGATTTTGACTCGTGTTAAGTTCAAGACGGTAAGTCGTCTTACCAATCCCAATCGATGCTCGAAGCTCATCAATTTAAGCTAAGTAAACACCGTCTTTTTGCATTTTTCAGTACACAGTTGCTTTGCCACCTGACGTGCAGCCAATACAAGATTTTCTGGTGAGGTATCCACCCAAGGAACTCGGCACTCACTTTGTAAGGAGCGTAACTTATGGAGGCGACCTTATAGCCTCGATTCGATTTCGAACTAATAGAGAATCCGATCTCAAGAGCGTCAGTGCCATCGTCAAAGGAAGCTTCAGCGGTGGAGAAGCTAGCTCGCTCGTGGCTGAAGGTGACCTAAATATATTTTCTTTAGTTAGGCCGGGATTGCACTATAAAAGTTTTAGAAAAGTTCTTTCATAAAACTTGAAAAACGCAACCAATAAGTTTATCGGTATATTGGAGTGGATGTAACCAATATAAGGCTTATTAGTTTTTTTTTCTCAAGTTTTGTAAACGATTTTTCATCAAACTTTTATAGTGTAATCTCGGCCTTACATACAGTTGAACTGGGTTATAATGACCTCGGCTGTAATGATACCTTTGTTATAGTGTCAATAATTGGCGGTTGTGACTGATTCCCATATAGAATAATGTTAATTAACCTTGCTCATAACGTTAATCCAAAACGCAACGATCTCGGTTATAACGAAACTTTTTTTTCCTCGTTATTCCGTATTATTTATCATAATTAGGGTGATGATATGACACGCTATACGGGACATTTCATAATTTTAACCTTGGTTTTTTTTTTCTTTTTGAGAAACATCCCTCCCTTCTTTTCAACAAAAAGCTTACTTTAATTCATAACCATAACTAAAATCGGGGGATGAAGTTAATTTGCATAATTTATAGATTATGTTCCCCGGTAATTATGACTATTAATATGAATATTAATCTCACATATTTGGCGTGGTTTTTTTTTTTCACTGCCGTCTTAACACATGAGGCCCACTCGGGATGGGCTGGGAGCCTTACCTGCATAAAAGGCCTAATGAAAATAAGATCTCGTCAAACTTTCGCCAGTGAATATCAAACTTTGTATTTCCAACCATGTTTTTTTTTAACCAGGTGGGGGGGGGGGGCAGAAAAAACAGTTTGCCCGAGGCCCGTGATGCTGTTAAAACGGTTCTTGCCGTGTCCAATTTTCCTACCGTGAAATGCACTTTAAATCACTGCGGACTTGCACTGCATTTCTCGCCAAGAGTTATTTAGAAGGAATAATTGGCGATTTGGCCAATGATTAGCAACATTTTTAGCGAGAATTGGCGATGTATTTATGATCCCAATTTCCCGTATTTTCCCCTGATCAAATATCGTCACCCTAATTAAAAAAAACAACTTCATGCGCACTATTTGATTGCATATAATTATATCGTCCATACTTGAAAGGTCTTAAAAACTTCATACAACGACAAAATTTCGCGGAGTCTTCGATGCCGTTTTAACCGATTTTGTATCCGACTTGGGTCCCCCCCCCCCCATCAGTCCTTGGTGCTTAATCAATTTGCATTTTTTCTCAAACTTAATCAGGTAAACTGGAAATGGTGAAGAGTAAATTAAAGGACAAAGCAAGTATGGAAATTTCTTATTACGCCACTGTGCCGCTGAAAGGCGTGCCGAACACCATCGAAGGTCTGCGTACCCTCGTCAGAGATTTCGACAAACACGTCACGGAAGTCAATAATGGATGGGGCGTGCCGATCAGAGTCGAGCTCATGGAAATGGAGTCTTTGGGTGGTGCGAACGGTTCTCAATTCCGATTCATCAAAAACAAGTAATTATGTTTCCATAATTGCTAATATATTTTCAGTGTACAGAGCGGAAACTAAAAACAAACCTGTAAAATATATATGTAACGGTAAATGCGATAAATCGGTTATTATGCATAATCACCAATCGTCTCGGTAAGTTTGATAAATTTATTACGTTTACCTACGATTATTCATAATACTCAAGCGTCGTTGGTAAATTTAAAAAATGCTGAAAAATTATCAATTTTACTTGCGATTATGCTCAATACCCAAGCTTACATGGAAAATTTGATGCATATTCCAAATTCATCGGTTTTACCGGGGATTATGTAATTAAATAATCTAGGGAAATCGTTATGTCGGGGGTTGGATTAACTAACACAAATGTGAGTGAACCCCCCGATTTCACAAATCAGATAAAATCAAAGTTTTTATTTGTTAAATCGAGGAAGATCGTTATATGAGGGTTGCGATTATCCTATTCTTTTTCACAGGAACTTCTTAAAGTTCCTTATACCAAACTTCGTTATATCGGGGGGGGGGGGTCCAATTGTGGAAGAATCGTTAAATATCCGTTCGTTGTATTGGGGTCTGATTGTATACTGACATAAACTTGTAAAAACTCGTTAACTCAAAGAATTTGTTAAAAGAGAGATCATTGTATTTGGTTGCGATCGTGAAAAATGGGAAATAGCAATTCGTTGTATCGCGGTCCGATTTCGGGATTGAACAAATAGGATTTACGATTATGCATAACAACCGGCAAATGTGATGAGTTTAGCACGATTTATCCTGCTTGCCAACGACTCTTCGGTAATACGCGTAATTACCGGTAAAAGTGGTAATTTAGGGAAATTTATCAAACTTATCAAAATGATCGACAATCAAACAATGCATAATAACCGGATTTATCACACTCACCGTAACCAAATTTTCTAAAAATATTCTCTTCGCTTGAACAGAGCTCTGGAAGCGGATATCTCAAACTTGGAATCGGAGTTCGACGACTTGAGAAAAGCGCAATCTCGCCTCAGCGAATGGATCAAGTCCTTGCCAGCGTACATAACCAAAGAACAGGAAGAAAAGGTAAAGTCTGCACCATGTCATAAACAGAAGCGGATTTATAGTTTTTCCGTCTATGAGGGTCATACAAATTTCACCGCCCTTTACTTATTCTAGCCTAATTTTCTTAACAACTCATTCCTCAAATTGGCCACTCTGGACTTAGCAGTCCGCTTAAAACACTCCCCCCCCCCCTCGCCCCGTAAGACCTTGTCTTTCAGTCACTCTTTTTGTGTGCACATGTTTTCAAGCTCCCTAGGTCATTAGGTCCTTCTTTCGGTCGCTGCCATGTTTACACACTCTCTAGGGCACTGATTTGGTCGCTTACTTGCTCTCCAGGCGGTGACGGATTTATGGATTTCGTCGCTCTTTTTCCTCTTCCATAGGTCACTCCCATGTTCACACACTCTCTAGGCCACTCTTTCAATCGTTCATTGACTCTAGCAGCTCTCTCTCAAGTCACTGTTTTGGTCAACCACATGCTTGCTCACTGTTTTGGTCATTCATACACTCTCCAGCCCAATTTTGAGGCCACTCAAATGCCTGCATACTCTCTAGTCAGAGGCGGATTTATGGTTTCGACACCCTTTTCGTTTTGTTGACCACTCATCCATCAAATTTACTGCTTCTCCAGATGTACCACCTTGTGCTAAAGCCCACTCAGCCTCATCCCCCCTCCCCTCTCGTAAATAAATCTCTGGTCATATATCTATCTCGATTGGTTCCAACGCAATTTCGTATAGAAATGTCTTTAAAAATGTAATGTACAGTGTTTATAACTTGCTTTATCGTAGATCGAAGCTTTGTACAAGAGGATTCAAAAAGCTCTGAGGCCGTACTACGACGCCATAGGCAAGATGAACATCGAGATGGACACTTCGCAGTTCCAAGAAGCAAGAGACGCCTATAGCGAGAACCGGAGGGGCCTGCCAGGCAAATTCAATCGGGAAGTCGACAAGCTCAAGAGGAAAGTTGTACGTAAGCATTGAATACAATTTAAAATGCTGCATAATATGCGAATCTTCAGCAATAAAATATCGGCTTCTATGATATTTGAAACTCTGTTTACATCTTGATTCCAAGATGTAACGAAATGAGCATCTGGAATCTTTCGGATAGTTTTAGAGCAGGGATTCTTTAACGTTTTTTAAGACGTGGCCCAAAATCAACAATACGATCAATTTCACTACCCATGGCTTTATTTTGAATTAAAAGATATATGTGCATATTTTTACATGCTTAAAAATTATTCCTTATCAACAGAATGTTTGATTTGAAGTACGACCCATCTCGGAAGCCCCTGTGACCCAAATTTGGATCGCGACCTATAGTTAGAGGTTAGAGAACCTAAAGCATTGGGACACCTACGTGGGAAGCTGGTTTCCTTGAACAAAAAAAGATAATCGACACACATTTTCTCACCTGAATTTCACTCTTTTTTTTTAATTTTTTGGCGATGATTCACAAGGGATGTGATGAACTCAGCTAAAGAGAACTCACCTAAAATGGTTTTAAACGATGTATTTAGCAATAATTGCTTTCTACGATGAATTTGACAAGAATAACTGTCTGCTATGAATTTGCAAGAATAACTGTCTGCTATGAATTTGCAAGAATAACTGTCTGCTATGAATTTGCAAGAATAACTTTATGCTATGAATTTTACAAGAGTTGCTATCAACGATATACTGTACTGTATTTGATAGGAATGGTTTTTTTTACGATGAATTAACAAGAATGATTACAAGAATGGCAGGACTCTCAATATATATATTTTTTTCATATACAACAACGGCTTGCAAAAATGTCCTGGATAATGATGAATTTTCTCAAGAATTGCTTCCTACGATGCGTTAGAAAAGAGACTTTTTCTTCGATGAACTTTACAAGGATGACCTTCGATGAACTTTACAAGGATGACCTTCGATGAACTTTACAAGAATGACCTTCGATGAACTTTACAAGAATGACCTTCGATGAACTTTACAAGGATGACCTTCGATGAACTTCACAAGAATGGCTTTCTTCGATGAACTTTACAAGGATGACCTTCGATGAACTTTACAAGAATGACTTTCTTCGATGAACTTTACAAGAATGAATTGCTTCGATGAACTTTACAAGAATGAATTGCTTCGATGAACTTTACAAGATTGACTTTCTACAATGCATTTGACAAAAATTTATTTTTACGATGTATTTGATAAAAATGACATTCTATGATGATGGTGACAAGAATGGCATTCTATGATGATGGTGACAAGAATGGCATTCTTCGATAAAGTTGACAAGAATGGCATTTGACGATGTATTTGATAAAAATGACATTCTATGATGATGGTGACAAGAATGGCATTCTTCGATAAAGTTGACAAAAGTAGCATTTGACGATGTATTTTACAATTGTGGCATTTGACGATGTATTTTACAAGAGTAGCATTTGACGATGTATTTTACAATTGTGGCATTTGACGATGTATTTTACAAGAGTAGCATTTGACGACGTATTTGACAATCGTGACATTCGAAGATGAATTTGACAATTGTGACATTCGACGATGTATTTGACAATTGTGACATTCGACGATGTATTTGACAATTGTGACATTCGACGATGTATTTGACAATTGTGACATTCGACGATGTATTTTACAATTGTGGCATTTGACGATGTATTTGACAAGAGTAGCATTTGACGACGTATTTGACAATCGTGACATTCGACGATGAATTTGACAATTGTGACATTCGATGATGTATTTGACAATTGTGACATTCGACGATGTATTTGACAATTGTGACATTCGACGATGTATTTTACAATTGTGGCATTTGACGATGTATTTGACAAGAATTACTCTACGATGCATTTGACAATAATAGATTTTTAGGATGCTTTCGATTGAAGTAGGTTTCATTATAGTCCATCATAACAACGCCTTTCAATGTCTTTGCTCTGTAGAAAGAAATACTGACTCTCAATATATGTATATTTTTTTCATATACAACAACGGCTTCCAGAAATGTCCTGGATAACGAAGATTTTCAACAATTTTATCGACAATGATTACCTAAAAAAAATGTTCGAGAACCGTATTTTGTCTTTCAAAAAAATATTTCCAACCGCAATGGTTTTCCAAAAATATCCATATTCTCAACCGGTGAAGAACAAATGAATGCGTTTTTAACAAACCAAACGGTTCTCTTACATCCATTGAAATATTGTTATTATTATTTGTAAAATTTCAAATTCGATAAAAGACATTTATTCGTATTATATATATATATGTTACTACCAAAGCCCGAAGTTGGTCACTTCGCGAAGTGGCCAGCCCAGTTGACCCGGCCAGTTTCAGCAATTCGGTCTTTCGTCGGCCCCATATGTTGATCCCTATATATGTATCACTAAGGTATCGGTATTCAGATTCCTTTGGTCGTTAGGGTTGCCATAGCTAACCGCAATAATTGTGTTGGCTCTGGCTTATTACAAATGAGCATAATTATCACACAAAAAAAAAAACGTCAACGCGGTGATGACCCCGAATCATAGGGATCGATATTATAGGGAAGTATAGGGATCGATATGTACGGACCGGCTAAAGCATAGTTTCCCAAACTTTTCATTCCATCGCCCCCTTCTTCAGAAATATTTTTCTCTCATCGCCCCCCAACTCAAGTGAACCCATAGGATCCTGTGTTAAATCCGTAGCTTCTATCGCCCCCCCGGACCATTCCATCGCCCACTTTGGGAAACACTGGGCTAAAGCATGAAATTCGGGCATTAGCTGGATTAACTGGGCTGGCCAACTTCGGGCTTTAGCAGTAACACATATGCATATTTATAGAGTTAAAAATTTAATCACTCTTGAATAGTAAATTGAGTCCGGATGCCTCAAGATTGAGTATTGCATGTAGTATATGCTGTGACGTATTAACATGTTCAAATCTTCGTCTTTCCATGTTTCTTTTATTAGGTAATTCCAGGTGAGCGGAAGCCGTGATTACGATAAAGAGGGTGATTGGCGGTGATCGTATCGATTTCTCTAAAACACCATTTCTTTCTTGTTTTTGACTTGAGTTTGTTTTTAACGTTATATGATATGTACTGATGTACCTTTATTTCTGTTTTGTCACCAGAGAAGAAACTATTCGGCACGGGGTCGTCGTCCTACATCCGATGGGGCAAAACAGACTGTCCGCCGTCCCCGATGAACAAACTGATCTACACTGGATACGTCGCCACGTCGACCAACAGGGGAACCGGAGGATCGTCCGAATACCTTTGCCTCCCGGAGAAGCCATCTTTTGAAGCCAAGCCACCGGCGTTCGGCGGTGATTTCTCGACTATACTGGCCGGCGCCCGGTATGGCCTGATGGAAGAGAACCCTTTCGAAGGCGACGCCGCGAGAAATTTCTTCGGGCACGGCATTCCTTGCTCCGTGTGCCATCTGACCAACAGGACCCTGGCTACTTCTTTCCCGGCTTTCAAACAGTGCCCCAAGCGCAGCGATGACGACGACGGCGGTAACGTGAATTGGATCCACGAGTATTCTGGTTACCTGATGTCCGGATCTAACCTTCCTGGAACCTATATATGCGTCGATGAGGATCCCGAGTCCCACAAACAGATCTCGGACGAACAGCAGACGCATAGTGTGACCCTCTCGTTGATCGGGCAAGGGACGGTTCCATCGACACGGTACAAGCCGGGCTCAGCAGTAGCATGCGTTGTATGTTCCAAATAAATAGGCTGTGCAATGAATAAAACCCAGTTCGTTAATTAATTTTCTATATTTCATCTTATTTCTTCTATTTTGAATACGAAAATTCAGATCCAATTGAAAGCACACTTTCATCTCAAAGGTGCAACACACACAATTTATGACTGTGTGGTAGGGGCTTGAAGTTATGACTGAGTCTACATCTACAATACATACTTTCTAAACCAAACATGCTCAGCCCATGGCCCATGTGCCAAAAGTGACCCTCGGTGTCATCTGATGTGGCCGTAACCTCAAACCTATTTTTTGCAAAAATGATCCAAGCGGCACATTTACAGATTTGTTAAGAGACCCGCCGCATATTTACAGATCGCTTAAGTGACCCGCGGAAAAGTTTCGAAACACATAAGCGACCCGTGGCACATTTTCAGACCATTAAAGTTACTCGCAGTGCATTTATATATCACTTAAGTTACCATGACATATTTAAAAATCCACTTTTATAACATAACATAACATAACATAACATAACATAACATAACATAACATAACATAACATAACATAACATAACATAACATAACATAACATAACATAACATAACATAACGGTAGAACAGTTAATGCATAATGTGATGAAGAAAGCTGAGACAGGGAAGAGAGCAGCAAGGTTGTCTTAAGAGCATCATGGGCCCCCGGGCCAAGTGGTTCTTCTGAAGCCCTACCTTGTAAATTCTAAAAAATTTCAACCGGATTTCATTTTTGTGAGGCCCCTCTTCTCTTGAGGCCCCCGGGCTGTGCTCGGGTGGGCCCACGAGTTAAGACGGCGATGGAGAGCAGTAGCTAAAAGCTAACAAAATGCTCTCGACCCTATGACATCTCTGAACTCGTGATACACACATAAATCTTCTTATTTCTTTTGACCTGAAAGATGGGCTTGTTGATGGGGGCGGGGGGGAGGAGATAAAAAAGTATGGATAAAGTAGGGGTATATACCGATAAGAAGACAAATGGAAGACCCCCATGCCGATTAGAAAATTGTCACTTCAACAGTTTGGTTACGGAGAACCATGGCTCCCACAAGGGGTGGGCTGGCAAGGCTCCAGCCCTGAGGTCCGGGGTGATTTTCACTATTTTTTCGTTTTTTCACGCTATGAATCCACCATAAAGGGGCCCGTGAAAGTCTGGTCGGGGAGCCCGTAAAAGATCCCAGCCCAGGGCCCTACTCCAGGATGTGGAGGCCATGTAGAGAACAGGTGTTAAAAAAAAAACCAATGTATGAAGGGGGAAACATTTACAAAGATAGGATTTTAGGCAGGTATTACACCATAAAATTTTGTAAAAATTTTTTTAATAAAACTTGAAAACGTAACTAATAAGCACATCTGTTACATTCGAGCGAACTTAACTGACCCGCCTATTGGTTGCATTTTTAAACTTTTATCAAACTTTTATAGTGTAATGCCGGCCTAAAGAAAATAGTTTTTTTTGATGAGAGGAGAGGTGAAGGAAAAACAAAACCTCTTGTCAGTAATAACAACAAGTGCTTTTGTTCATATGTACAGACGAGCACGCGCGCACTGTTCATTCTAAGGGATTTTCATCCAGAAGATGGTTAAATACAGCCATTTTGAACAATGCTAAAGCCGGGTTTTCCTAGGAATAGGTTTGTTGCGCAGCGTGAACCGAATTAGACTATTTCGCGCCGGCAGAAACGTGTTACATAATCACGCTACGCGTGTTTTCTTAGCGAGGCGCATCAGATCAGGGCGGCTATATAAGGCGTCTGCATGCTCCGGTTTGAAGGGAAGGGAAAGAAGACACACAAGAGTGAAGAGGATATCGGCAAAACCGCGGCGCACGACGCATTTGACTCCTCCAGAAGCAGTCGGCCAATCACGCCCGACGTAAAGCGCTGTCGTCAGGCGTATTGCGCTCTGTAGGAAAACAGACATGCTACTTTTCTTACTGGTGAGTGGACGGCGGGTCGCGCTGGGCGAATCAAGTTGCGCGCGACACAGGAAACCTGCTCCTAGGAAAACCCGGCTTTATAGCTCAGTGTTGTGAACGAAAACTGCTGTCGTCTGCTTCATTCTAGGTGCTTTGTTTTTGATGGATCCTTGTGCTCTTAAGAGAGAACTGAACTTGCCACCCAGTTCAGTTTGTCGGCTTGGATCGTAGGGAGCGGTTGTGAACGAAAACTTCTGCTGTCGTCTGCTTCATTCTAGGTGCTTTGTTTTTGATGGATCCTTATGCTCTTAAGAGAGAACTGAACTTGTCATCCAGTTCAGTTTGTCGGCTTGAATCGTAGGGAGCGGTTGTGAACGAAAACTTCTGCTGTCGTCTGCTTCATTCTAGGTGCTTTGTTTTTGATGGCTCCTTATGCTCTTAAGAGAGAACTGAACTTGCCATTCAGCGCAGTGTGTGGGCTTTTGTCGTAGGGCACTACGCTGAATAACAATTACTGCTTCTTTTGATCCGAAATTCATTATCACGATCTTAGTCATCTTCCTTTTTGACAGCAGATGGCAGCAAAAGCAGTGTATTAGAACAGTGGAAATTCACACTTTATTTCTAGTCTACTTCTTCCCTGGTTCTGTATTAGTCATCTCTAGAGCCCAGACGTTCACGCAAAATGCCATAAATGAATTTTTTCCCCTATTTCCAAACTTTTTCGGTAAAATACCTTTTTTTTTTAATTTTCGTGCCAGGAATGCCTATTTTAACGTAGTTTTAAGTTTGTTACTGAATTTCAGAGGCCATAATCTGTCAAATTTGTATAATTTGGGCATTAAGAACTCCAAAAGAAATGCTCTTTTTAAAATTTTCCAACTCGCAGTATTAATTATCATCAGAAAACCTCCCCCCCCCCCCTCCCGCAACCCCCATTTAGACGCAACCAAATGATCTCAGAGATTAGTGTTGGCATGCATTAACTCTGCTTTAACCGGATGGTGTTAGACGAGAGTGGTTTTGTTTCAGATGAACGCAGCTTGTGTTAGAAAAGCAGAGGAAAATTATAAATTTGTTTCCGCACAGGCTGCACGTAATAAGTCACTGGATTGCGTTGTACGTACATAGCGGACCAATGATTGTTTCAAGAGGTCTTGCATTGATTACATAACTCACGCCAGGCGGGGTAGCAGCAGACAGGTTCTGAGGTCCATGTTGTTTTGATTTTATTTTTTTGCACCATAACGCTCTGAAAAAAATCATGACTATTTATTAGACATGCATATTTAGTATTCGGTTAAATTGACAAGAGTCGCCCTCTGTGTGACAGATGCGGCCACACAAGACCCCGCGTTCGAAAGAGTCCCGCATACGTAGTAAATATGAACAAAATATATATTTTTTTCATTTTGCAAAAATAGACTAAGAGATGGCCATGTTTCAACTATAGAAATGATAATGATTATCCAACTAATACAACAAATAAATGAGAATTATTCGCATTTCGAAAGAGCCCCACAGATCATTATTCCTACCGACTCCGCGTCTAGTAATGGTGGCCCTGGAATTCGCCCAATCCTGAGAGTCTAGTAACATTTTATTTTGGACAAACAAGCACCTCGTCCATATTCCCCTGCGGAACCTCTAACGAATTGGTGCATGTCGGAATGTGTGTGTGTATGAATAGTGAACCTTCCGTGAAGTTTGTTTCTGTGTAATGCTTGTTATGTGTAGTGCTGCCATCTGCAATAAAATTTTTTAAACTATGCGTTTTTCCCCTCTGAACTCATAGCGAGTGAAGTGTAATGAATGAATAATTGTAACGTTGTAGGCTTGCTGCTCTCTGCGGCGAGACTTTTTAACGGGGAGATCAGCTCGCATTCACACCTCGAAGTTGGGAACCGTAGAAAACCAACTTCAGCCGACTACCACTGCGGCGATGGTGGGGGTTGAACCAGCACCTCCTCGAGATAGAAGGCCTCTGCAGTCTGCTTGTGATGTCAGTAAGTAGTCCATTTCCCCTCAGAATATTCAGGAAAAAAAATTCCCTGCCCAGTATCATCGTTGTGAGGAAAAGAAATGATCGGGCTCAGAATTGGGGATTTCTATGCCCCAACATCCAATCACTATGAGGTATTTGTAAGCCAATCAGGAAGATTCTACGCCAAAATAAGAAACAAAATAGGATGCTGTGTTTCAAAATGTGGCAAACTTGCTAGGCAGTCTGAATGACGTTTATAGCAAACATTGCAGAGGCCGTCTATTTCTAGGAGGTACTGTTTGAACTCGGATCCTCGCGATGTAAGTCAGTCACTATGAACCATGACGGTAACCGTCAGGTCCATGGGTGAGATCCCGGAGAAGAACAGAAATACCGGACGTACCTCCACTTTTGTCGGAGAAGAACACAGATAGCAAGTTCTTTCTCTGTAACAAGTTCTTTCTCTACCTTTTTTGACTCGCGGAGCCCTTTTTAGTAAAAAAACAAAATCTATAGCGGAGCCCTATATAGACCAATTTTTCAATTTGATTTGAGTTTTACTATTTAAAAGTTTTTATAATTATTATTATTATTTATTTTTTTCCTCGAGAGCCCCTGGAGAGTGCACAAGGAGCCCCAGGACTCGGCGGAGCACCGGTTGATTTCTTTTACATGAGTGGAAGGCCCTGTCATACGCACGCCTAATGGGGTATAAATGGGTAAAAATGAATCAGTGAGATACCCACGGTTCGGTTTGACTGATGCCAGCTAGGGCCCTGCGGTTAAGGAACACTGCTCTAGAGGAACCTGAGGTGACCACCGATAGATTGTGCCTTCAGTTCCAACCTAACTGGATCGGTAGTAAATTTCTTTCATTAATTACTTGATTAATTAATTAACTAATCATTAATTCTTGATTAATTTTGAAACTAATTTTAATCTGAAATCACTTTAAATGCTTCTGTAAATATTATGTTTGGGTATAATTCTGAAATTATTTTCTTTCTCATTATATCTTGAAATTATTTCTGTCAAAAACTATGCAATTATTCTTTTTTGAATTATGAAATAATTTCTATCAGAAATTTCGAAATAATTTCCCCTCATTGGTTTAAAAAAGTTATTTTTCTACCATAAGGAAGTCTGGTGGGGGGGCACGGTCATTATTGCTGGGAGGGGCAAGATGATGATGATGTCGATTCATCTATACAATATGCATTAGATCTGTCGACTTCACCTTTGATGCGTATCTCCGCCCATGGGCCACAACAAAAGCTCCGAGGGCGAATGTGGCCCGTTGGACATGCGATAAAGGTCCCTGCTCTAAGATATTTTTTTTCTTGGCGAAACTATGTTAAACTGCTGCCTCACGACGTAACAACGACCGCTGTGGTGGTTGAGTGGTCATAGCAATGGACTCGCATCGCGAGGTCTCAGGTTCGAACACCACAATGTTGGTCGGATGAAGTTGGTTTTCTGTGGTTCACAACTTCAAGGCGTGAATGCGAGCCAATCTCTCCATTAAAATGTCCAGCCACAGAGAGCAACAGACCTACAAATTTACTAAATTAATCATAACACATCACTCACTTCACTTCCTAAACATAGATGGCAGCACTGAAAAAAATAAAACACAGCACTACATACGCACTCGAACTTTTAGGTACACTCACAGTTACACTTCCGGCACAACTCACTAGGTAGTAAACCGCCCATAGATTGTGATATACCTGAATTGTGCTCGGTTTGAAAGAAAAGAAAGATACAACGGCAGCTCCCCCGCTCTGCAACTATTATTTTTTCTTGGTCTACGGAGTACCATTATATCGAGGTTTCATTGTATTTCCCGGGATTAGCGATTTTTCAAGGAATTTAACACCAAAGGGGAACCTATCACATCTTTGGTAACGTGTCAATATCTTGTACTTTCCCGTGTTATTCTTCGTGAAATTTAGTCACTTTATGACACTGCTTTATGATCACCCTTTAGGGGCCGTTCAAGTATTACGTCATCATCGATGGGGGGGGGAGGTTTGCGATTTGCTGACTTTTAATGACAAGGGGGAAGGAGGGGGGGGTTTCGGTAATGCTTACGTCATCAACTATACTTTATGAAAACATGAGTTAGGATTCAGAGGGGCAGAGCTGATGACGAAATTTTGCTGACAAGGGGAGGGGAAAGGGGTCAGCGTTTTGCTGACAAGGGGGGGGGGGAAGGTCAAAAATGGCTAAAAATTTTCTTACGTAATACTTGAACGGCCCCTTACATGAAAGATTGTCCCCTATAAAGCGGGATGTATGGTCATACCATGATGAATACTGGAAAATTTTCTTAACAATTTTTTAAATTCGCATTGTTTCGATAGATTTTCTTCAATTTAACTCCGATGAAAATTTAATTTATATTCTCAACGTCAGATTTTAATTTTAGATTTTCAACCACATAATAATAATAAAAAAAAAAACAACCCATAAAATTGACCACGGAGACGTGAGGACCACGATAACTGTATATGCCAAAAAATTAAATTAAACGATGTTCTCCAAGTGATTTGTTTGTGAATTCGATTTAGTTTTTTAAAAACGCAATTTTTTTGTTTTGCAGACGATCGCGATGGAAGTCGCCGAAAAGAAACGCTGATCAGATTTGATTATAATTCCCCAAGATGCAGAGATCGTCGATATTGAAGAGAAATCCCACTTCGAGGTTCCCCGAGGAAAGTGCCGCCGCGGCACCTTACGTTAGTGCATCTTCATCAATCCCGATGAGCAACGAAGGGTACTCGGGCACCAGCACTTATCAGGTATCGATGGAGGAGAGATAGTATATTTATCGGAAACCTTTTTATAGACTTCACAGCTAATTGAATCGGTATTATTTCTATGTTATTAACCCGAATTCATCTATGCGCGTTTAATAAATAATGGACATGATCTAGTTTCTATTTTTCCTCGGTTTCGTGAATTTTTTAATCGCAGTCTCTCCAGTATGTGCGGGGTTCACTTTTTTCGAATAGGTTCTTGAGAAGATGCGTTAACACTGACGTCTTAACGTATGGGCCCACCTGGAAATGGCCCAGGGGCATCAAGAGAAGAGAGGGTCCTCACAAGAAATAAGATCAGGGTGAAATCTTCGAGGATTTGCACAGGTAGGTGCCTCAGAAGAATCACTTGGCTCATGGTGCTCGTAGGACAGCCCTGTATGTACATGCTGTGGAAAGCACATTTCGCAGATTGTTCAGTTGATCAAAAGCCATGGTTCTGGAGGGTGGGGGATACAGCCTCACTGTGGTCGCTCGTTATTCGAAAAATAGATGGCAGCACTATAACAAGCATTGCACATAAACAAACTTCAGTTAGGGTTTACAACTTGTACACAACATGTACTCATTCGTTAGAAATTAGATCTTATTTATAGTACTTGAAAGTCTAAAGGATTTAGATGTTTGTAAGGATGTCAGAAAGGATTGTTTCTGACTGAGGGTTGGGCCCCCGGGAAAGGCCAAGAGGGTAAAATATGTTACCAGGGGGGAAGGGCATGGGCTAAAAAAGACGCAAAACACTGGTCTGAAGCAGTGTTTTCCCCAAAAGTTGACAAAATCACCCTCTGTGTGTGTGTGTGGGGTGGCTGTGGATAGGAGGTGACATCAATCAGTGAAAGTGTCTATGAATTATTGGACTGGTTTTGTGATTGTTTTATGGCATGAATAAAAGAAAGTTGGTTCAACCTACATATGATTAAGAATTCAGGAAACATGATTATTCAAGAATTATTATCAACATTCAGTGTTGGTGATGTTAGGTTGTGTTGATAGTTGATGCCCTGACATTTAAATAGATTGTACCCACATGCAGAAAAAAGATATAATAAAAGATGATTATTTGTATATCACACACACTAATAAATTTGAAACCACATACCTTTTGCAACTAGTTTCTAGCCTTCACTCCACACCAGTACCAGCATATGTACCTGCTCGAGTGGCGTGATGGTAAGATGCTCTGTCTGCTACGCTACGGTGAAGGTTAATGTCACTGTCCCAGGTTCAAACCTGAGGGAGGATATAGATAAGATATTTTTCCTAATAGGCTTGAGGCGACCACTGATACACAGTGCCTTCCATTTTCAACCTATCTCGTTAATGGCAGCAAATTGCTATATAGTGATATGGCCAAAGTTGGTGTTTGGTGGAATAGTAGCATATGTATCCAAAACGTAATGCTGATTGAACTGGTAAATAAACATTGAGGTGTAGCTTTTCCCAAGCCAGCAATGACTGGCACCTGAGACATCACCCTCCACACCATTCGTCAGCAGAGGGTATAGTAAGCTAGATAAAAAATTCTTTTCGTGAAAAAGCGAAAATGGGGCGATTGGATAGCCAGCTAGCATTTGCTAAAGCGAAAGGTTTAGCAAAATGCTACAATGCTAATGATTTAAGGTTACATGTCTTCTCGTTTCGTACCTTCGGTACACATTTTTGTAAAAGTGGCTGCTACTTCTTTTGCATTTTAAGATTGTCTTTTGCATTTTGCAAAAAATGCGACCATAGCTTAGTGCTGTCTTAACGCATGGGCCTCAAGAGAAGGAGGGCCTCACAAAAATAAGATCCAGTTGAAATTTTCTAGGATTTACCAGGTAGGGCTCCGGAAAACCACTTGGCCTGGGGCCCATAATACTTTTGAGACATCCCAGCCATAGCTTAAACCCTGCATCAGCAGCTCTTCAGCTATAATGTCACACCACGCACGGGCAAGAGATCGGCAGTGAATGTGTTAAACAAGATTATTCGCCAGGAAACATGTCTGTCTTTCCTTTGTTTTTTTCTTGTTCACTAGTGCATGGACCTGTTATGAATGTGTAGCACCGCAGATTTGCTCCATACACCAGGGGTCTTCAACTCATAGCCCAAAGGCCACATTTAGCCCCCTGAGATTCTTGTTTCGGCCCCTGATCATTTTCAGAAAATGGTTTAAAACATTGAAAGATGATTAATTCTAGAATTCTCAAAAGAAATTATTTTCTGAATTAATGTGTAAGAAATAATTTCAGAAATATTGAAATAATTAAATAATCATTTAAAGAGATTTCAGATGAAAATTAATGATTGTCAATTAAATTAATCAGTAATTAATCAGAAACTTTTCCAGAATTGGTGAAACAAGTGATTTCAGAACTAATCAAAATTGATAATTCATTTATTTATTTAAACCATATTAATAATGTGAAAAAAAATGAAGTATACATATATATAAAAAATAGGAGAAAAGCAAATGCTGTCCAAAGATCTTAATGGGGGAAAAGAAGAGGAAACACAATGTGATTGGCTGTAATGGTTTTTTTTTCCCGAGTTTGAGACGTAACTATGAGTTTGTGTCTCTCTGCCAAGAGAAGACCTTTAAGCCAGCCATTTTAAAAATAAATTTATTATATGGCTTGATGAACCAAAAAAAAAAAAAAAAAGTTAGATGCCAATAAAATTTTTCAAGCATTATTTTAAAGCACTCTTTTCCGGAATGAAATCTAAAATATATTTTTGTAATCTGCCAGAGACTTCGGGATCCCTTTCCATGCTAGCTGCTGTGGTGGTCGAGTGGTCAAAGTGACTGACTTGTATTGCGAGGACCCAGTTTCAAACCCCACTGCTGCGACACTGGTGGTAGACTGCTGTTGGTTTTCTGTGATTCCCAACTTAGACGTGCAAATGCAAGCCGATCTCACCATTAAACAGTCTTGACACAGAGAGCAGCGTGTCTACAACAGAACAAATATCCAAATATCACGCTTCACTCAGAATTTGTAATACAGATGGGACCACTAAAAATTCACTCGCATGATGTTATATACTATGCACTCAGACTGTTAGGTACACATACTCACACTTCCTGCACAACTCAATTTGTAATAAATTGCCTATGGCGATAGATCAGAGTTGTTCTTGTTTTGCAAGAAGAAGAGCAGACATGCTGACATGATTTTTGATAATTTTGTGCTGTGTTTAGCCTTCAATTCAGTTATATGGGGGGGGGGGGGGAATTAGGTGCCAGTACCAATTTTCTAGTCATGGTGCCTGGAATTTGTCAAGCCCTGGATTGTTATAGCTTAGTTGTAACTTAATTATTGTAACTGTAACATGATTACAGCTTATTGCAAGGCTTGACCAGGTGCTAGGTTATCGTGACTATCAGAAAATGGATACGTTATTAGATCCAAACATTCCCTGCTTTGCGATTGCTAGATTAGAATCGAAGCAAATTTTCTTTTCTTTCTTTTTTTTAAAATTGTAGTGTATCTCTCAACAGTAGAAGGGGTTGTTATGTCCTGGGAAAGTCTAAAATACATTATTTAGGACTGTTTTTCTTGAACAAAAACCATGCTTGACTCCATAGAAATTTGGCCGGCACCTAAATATTTCTTTATTTGCCAAGCCCTGGCTTAGTGACCTGCAGATAATTTTCGAAAATTTTAATGTGGCCTTCAAGGCGGGAAAATTTGAAAGCTCTGAGCATGCACCTACCCTCTTGAGTGGGCCATCTTTGACTGATCTGAATGGAGATTTTGATTGGAGTATTTTTGTGACTTTTTCTTGTGCATAAATTTACTTATATATTTCTTTTGTTGCAAAGAATGATGACTAATCACTCAAATAATAATAATTATTATTATTTTCAGCATCTTTCTGCTCCAAGCAATGTAAATTTCACCAGCACGATGTATAACTCAAATGTGTCGGGATTCATGAATCTCCTGCAGAATACTCAAACGCAAGAAAGGTCGTCTCAGTCCTCGTTCAATAGAAACCTTCTGGCCCAGGCTTTAGAAGAAAAATCACGTCTTGGTTTGATGGAGGATCCAGTCGGCGCACAACAGTCCAGGGCTCTTGAAGCCCTACGAGACTATGGCTATGAAGCAGCAGAGGACCCACGACACAGGTCATTCATGGGAAATAATGCAGCGCATTATGCTGCTGCTGACATGTCCCATCATGCTCCCCGAGTCCAAACCTCTTCTGGTGTTCCTCAGTACAACCCTGCTTACCAGAATATGCCTCAATATAATGCTGCTTACCAGAATACGCCCCAGCACAACACCGCTTACCAAGATACTTCTCAGTACACAGCTGCATACCAGGATGCATCTCAGTACACTGCTGCTTATCAGGATACATCTCAGTACAGCACTGCTCACCAAGATGCAGCTTGTCCTGATGTAGAGGTACTTTTCGAGAAGGATGCTGAAAATACGTCAGTGAATGAGGATTCAGTATCTTCGAACACAGCTAATCCTTCTAGCATGCCAACATTTGAGAGTGTCGATGATGAAGATGAATTTCTTTATGGTGAAACTACTGTGGATTCATCGTCATCATCAGCAAAAGATAATGCAAATAAAACAGGTTCGCAACCTAGTGTCAGTGAAAAAAATCTTTATTTCAGACCCAGTTTTGAGTTTCTTTCAGGCATTAGCGGAAAAATTACTCTTCAACTCCCTGACCGTGTAGACAGTCCACAACAGACAAAAGACATAAATAAACCAGAAGTCACCCAGCCAGTACAGAGCAGCCCAGCAGCAGCTGCTCCCGCTCCTCCTGCTCCTCCTCCTCCTGTTACTTCGCCGATGGTAAAAAACACAACAAAATGTGACGAATTAGATGACATTTATGGCAGTCAGAACATGAATAGGAAAGGGCAACCATCTCCAATCAGTAAAAAACTCCCAGTAGACATATTTGGGATGTCACCACCAAAGATTAGGAACAGCAACATCGCAGTTGGGAGGAGGGTACTAGAAAATGCATCGGAAACGCAAAGGACATCTGCAGACCCTAAGAAACAAGATCGGCGTTCAACTGTCTCAGCGGGCAAACAACCTGAAACTGCAGATGGTGGCAATGATGGTCAGTCTGCTACGGAATCTGTTCTCGGCCTCGTACCTCATCCGGTGTCCAAAACCATTTCAGCAAAGAAGAATGCCAGTAAACCAAGTATCAGTGATTTGCATGTGTCTGTTTCAGTTCACAAGTCCAAGTGGAAGTCCAGGGGTGGGGACTCGTTACCAGGTAAAGAAGAAATCTCCCCTAGCCCTCGCAGAAGCAGTAGAGACATTTTGCAGCGCGAGGAATCTAAAGGTAAAAGAAAACCTGATTTTGACGATGATTATGATACTGAATGGAAACGATCACCCAGGTCACCAGCTAAATCATCATCTCCTGCGGTAACTCGTGAATCGTTGTCGTCGAGGAGTAATGCCAAGCACAAAGATAGCAAATTCAAGAGATCATCTCTCGAAGATGATAATGAATTAGGTGACACGTCATCAAAAAGGTATAAGCACCACTATTCACCTGATTATCATCATTCTAGTAGTCGAAAAGAATTTTCAGATTCGTATAAAAGATCCAGGGATTATGATGCGAAACGCCATCTGAAGCGTAGATCTCCTGTATCAAATTATAAAAAGCACTACGAGGAAAAGAGTCCTTCTCGAAGCAGTTGGGAAGTTGGTCACGATGATAGACACCGGAAGAAATATTCTTCCCGTCATTCTAGGGATTACGATTCGCCTCGTGATCAGGATCGGCATTCAAAATGGCATTCATATGGCAATAGAAGATCGCATGAAAGGAGTTCTTCTCGAAGTTCTAAAGAAAGTCTTCCACGCAAGAGGTCCAGAGAGCGTTCCTGGGAAAAAAGTAGACATAGCAGAGATTCTCCGAGGAGAAGGTCTCGAAGAGAAGATTTTGAAATACACAAGAACAAATCAAACAAAATGTCTGGAAAACCGTATGATAAGCCTCTTCAAGATTTGAGTGATATCAGTGACTCGACAGACAAAGAGCAGAACAAATTAGATTCTCTCTCACCCGTTTCTGATTGCTCAGAAAAGACACCATGCATAGACGAACATGATAGTTCACCCGAGATTCGCGAAATGCTACCCAAGATTCTTTCCAGGGATAGAAAACCCCAGAGTCATGAATCTACTGAAATCTCTAAAAAGAAAGAAGCCACATCTTTTACTGTAAACCAAGATGACGTGATGCAGCAAACAGAGAAACTGGCATCATTACTTCGATCTGCAACAGCGGTGAAAAATCAAGCTTCTTTTCCGCAGCAGGAGCCTTCGAGCAAAATGCTCAACTCGACTTCTGCTAAACCCAATGAGGGTGATCAGATTTCAGAATTTTTCAAACGCTTGGAGGAGAACAGGCAAATGGAAATCAAGCAACTGAAAGAAATCGATGTACAGAAGGGTGTTGTCCCGAAAGATACTGTTTTTAATCCTGGAATGGCATTGCCTCACAATACAGCTCAAATGAACATGAGCGAATCTGTTCCCAGCGTTGCGGAAATGATATCTGGTTCAAACTTGAAAACCTTGTCTCAAGCTTCTGATAGTCTGAGCTCGATGCAGCATCCAAGTTGCAACACAGCAGGTCCGTACCTTGCTAATCCATCATACAACCAACTTGCGCAAGACTTTTCAGTAGCGAATGCAAATCCAGCTTACCTGCCTTATGGGCAGTATGCCCAGAATCCTCCCAGTTATGGACCTTACCATCAGCAATATCAATATCAACAGCAATATTATAATATGCCTGCTGCATCTCCGTCTTCTCAATATTATACTTCACCCATCATGTCCATTCCCGAAAGTCCACAAATGAATTTCGCCCCTAATGTTCCTCCCCTTTTCCAAGATACCAACAGGCAAAAAGTTTTGAATGCCAGCAGGCAAAAAGAATCCCGTCAAAGCTGTCTTAGACCCGTTCCTCAAGTCGAATCTCACAAAATTGAGAGTTCAAACAACTTGCCTAATTTATCCACCTCTGCTGCTAAAGAGAAGAACCAGTCCCCATCTCCAAAAAAAACCAAAGTAGAAGCTCCACCGTTGTCCACAAAGAAAACTCCAGCACCCATAAAGAAAGGTGAAGTTGTAATGAAAAATGTCGAAAGTATCAGGAAGCAGGTTACTGCGATTGCAGCTAAAAAAGAGGTGGAGAAGGTTGCTTTCAAATTCAAGAATGATGCAATTGGTAAGAAAGACAAGAAAATTAAAGTCCCTCAAGAAGTATTTAATGTTAAGCCAACACCGTCTAAAACAGCAACAAATATTGCAGAACCAAAACCATCCGATCAATCGCCCGGGAAAACCAAGAAGAAAGAAGCAACATCAACAGTGGCAGCAGAGTCACCCACGAGTAAAGTGGCAAAGAATAAGAAACTCAGTTTGGCGTTCAAGAAGAGGAACTATAGGTGTAAGAAACTACTCGTACCAGAAAATACTTCTCCCTTGGATTTGTCGAAACTGAAAGAATTCATAACGTCCCAGGAAAGATTGTTCGCGGAAGTTCTCATTGAAAATAAGAAAAGTCTCGCGAGGCATCAATATCTGCTTTCGAGTTCGAAGACCAAGGGTAAAGAGAGATATATCAGGAAGACTTGCGTCAAAGATATAGAGGACAATGATCGGCGTGTCAAATCCATCAGAGATTTGACGTACAATATACTACGTGCTATAAAAGGGTATTCATCACCTTCTGAAGCAAATTCGGTGAGTTTCTTACACTTTAAATTGTGGAAATTTAAGTTGAGTTCAACCTGACAAAACTCTGCAAAATGGTTGCTTTTTTTTTGGCAGCTGCTACATTTGCGAACTATATTTACCTTGCTATAAAATTATCTAAATGCATGAAAAAATGTTCAATTGGCAAGAGGCTTCTGATAAGTAATAAATGAATTGATTCTCAACCTGAGGACATAATATACAAGCTAGCATTTTCATATTAAATGACATGTTAGCCCTACAATTTAGTATTTTGATCGCTAGATATCTTTCAATGTTATGCACAACAAGAGTATCCATCATTTTAAGTATCAGTGATTATGTAGAGAAAATTTAATAATAGAAATCACACAACATTGAATATATGATGTAAAACTTTTTTAACACTTATCTGAGTACAGCAGGGGGTTTATACAGCACCTCCTAGAGGCTTCCGCAGTCTGCTTCTGAAGTCAGTAAGTAGTCCATTTTCCCTCAGAATATTCAGGGAGAAAAAATTCTGGCTCGTGCCAGTGTCATCGTTGTGTGCCCAAGTGGCATGGTGGTAAGATGCTCGTCTACCATCGTGAAGGTTGTTGTCTGGGTCCCGGGTTTGAACCTAAGGGAGGATATATAGGTAAGATATTTTCCCTAACGAACTCGAGGCGACCACCGATAGACAGTGCCTTCACTTCCAACCTATCTCACTAATGGCAGTAAATTGCAATATAGCGATATGGCCAGAGGTGGTGTTTGGTGAAGTAGTAGTAGTGTCATCGTTGTGTGATCGGCTGAAGTTGGTTTTCTGTGGTTCCCCCAACTTCAACTGCGAGCCGATCTCCCCATTAAAAAGTTTCGCCACAGAGAGCAACATACCTACAAACAATACAAATGTACTCATTCAATCATAACACATCACTCACTTCACTTCTGAAATATAGATGGCGACACTGAAAAATCAAAACACAACAGTGCGTATGCACTCATGACTGTTAGGTACACACACAGTTACACTTCTGGTACAACTCACAAGGTAGTAAATCGCCCATAGATGGTGATAGATCCGAGTTGTACTCAGTTTGAAAAAAAGAAAGAATCATCGTTGTGAGGAAAAGAAATGATCAGGCTCAGAATTGGCCATTTCTATGCCCCACATCCAATCACTATGCGGTATTTGTGAGCCAATCAGGAAGATTCTACGCCAAAGTAAGAAGAAACGAAATAGGATGCTTTGTTCCAAAATGGGGCAAACTTGCTAGGTAGTCTGAATGACGTTTGCGGCAAACAGTGCAGAGGCCTTCTATCGCTAGGTGTTGCTGGTTTATATCAATGCCCATATATAATGCTGGTTTATATCTTTGCCTCTATAGGAAGGACCATTGCAAAGGCACCCCGACATGTATATGGGTCATAACGAATACTATGGACTGATTATGACATTAATCCTAGAATGCTAACTAAAATAAAAACTGCATGTTATTGATATTACTGACTGTTTCTGAGACAGAGTTGGTATTATAGGGTTAACTAATGAATTGTTTGTCAACAAGGGGGGAAGTAGGAAGAGAACACCTAGGCTCCTACATCATCTTGTAGCCTGATAATAATAACTCACGGGGAAAAAAATTAAGTCTGGTTAAACCTTAACTTCAGAATGTGCAAAAAAAAACCCACTTTTGATGGAAAAAAGTTGATAATATTAGCCGAAGTCCCGATAACCATATTTTGAAGTTCGTACACACAAAAATTTTCAAGCATTTTTTAGATGATTTCGACTTTTTTTCTGGATTTATTAATCAATGATTCATTGATGTAATTTTTTTTCTTCTTTCATCTATAAAGTGTACGGATCAGTCCGAACTAACGTCTGATGCTCGATATTGTTTCATTGACGATGGTGTGCATTTTTGCAAAGACTGCGAAAAAGTATTTGGGGATGCTAAACAGAAGCTGAAGCATTTGCTGACATCCGAGCATAAAGAGGTAAGTAAGATTGATTGAATGCCTGCAAGAATTTTCTTTTGTATGGGCACAAAAATATCAGTTGATTGATCTCATTTCCATGAAAAGCAAGTACAATCATCACCTGTTGTTAATTGGTGTTCGTTGCTCTTTCATTTCAATGTCAAAATTCAGCTCACAAGCCTAGTAAGTATGGAAATTTGTTAGGTAAATACAAAATTGGCTACTGGTCAGTGTGAAGGGAGCAGTCGCCTCCAAAAAAATAGTGTAGATTTAATGATTTTGCTTTATTTTTATGGGGCTCTGTTTTACTGCATTGATTTCCATGATAGTTTAATCACTTTATGCTCAAAAGATGTAATATTTCATCTAAATGTGAGTGGAATAAATTCAAACAAGTTTATTCTGTTTTCTTTCCTCTTCCATGCTGATCATCCCGAAACTTTGTTGCAACCTTACAATATTTTTTTCCTTTTGGTTTTTTGTATACCCTGATAGTGATTTTTTTCCTCACATATTATGCATCTTTCAAGAGTGAAAGAGAACAGGTTAGGTGAGGGTGAAAAGAGAAATCTAACTTTGTATCTACACTCTTATCAACTTATATGTTATGCTGTTTTTTACACATTTTCCTCCTTCCTTTCTCTTCTACTTTTCCTGTCTTCTAACGTGCGGTTAGGTTAGAACAAGGTTACCATTTTTATTGCCGATTCGTCATAAAATGCATCCAAATTTCTTGTCTATTCGCTTGTAAGCAAAGGGGTTAAAGCAAATCTGTGTACTGTTTTTATTACGCCGAAAGATGTGTACGCCACCGAAACCATATCAGTCTCAAATAAGTTTGTTATAAAAAACGTTTACCCAAATCACTACTATACTAGAAACTACTTATTAAAAAACAACAATAGCAACAAGACAATGTTACTTTGAAGATATTACGTAACTTACACAAGTTAGATGCAATTAAATGCTTATATTCAGGGTTATATTATGGGCATGGTGCCTAGAGCAGTAAACTTTGGGAGGGGGAAGCAACACTATATATGATTATTTATAGTTAAGGATGAACTGGGCTTGGAGGCACATAATATTTGAGTGTGCACGTATGTAAGGGATCCAAAATACCACCCTGCATTTATAGGGTACAATTTTGGAGGAGTAAAAACATGTTTAACCAATATTAACACATAAAACAATAAATAAAAAACCAGGGATGAGGGCAAATAAAAAGCAAAATTTTGTTTCTTTTCCTTGTTACACCTTTATAGTTGCCTTCTTCTTAATTGTGCCAACACAGTTTTGTTCACACTTGCATATACACATTAAATATTTAATGTTTTAATTGTTTTTGTCTCTGATCTCGTGAAGCACAGTGTGATTGGTAATCAAGCTGAAAGCAAATGAAGCTAGCTAAACAGATGAATGAATGATTAATTTAATTGTAGTCTTCTTTTCAAATTTTTGTGTAACATAATATCAGCTTGAGCGTCACAAGTTTTAAAACTATTTTTGAAAACATATTTGTGGCCTGCTTACACCAAGAAATACTGTGTGAGAAGTTTTTTTTTTTCCTTAACACATAAAAACGAAATCTGATATTAAAAAGTATAATCAATATCCTGAACATACAAAGTAAAAAAAAAAAAAAGAATTGACTTCATCGCTTGATTTTACAGAATTCTGATGATTCTGAAATATTCATGAAATATTCAGAATCATCCAGGGCTTGACACATCCCATGCCCCAGGTTAGTATTGGCACCTAAAATTTTCAATCTGTGATTCCTAAATTGGAGTCAAAAGGATGATACAAAATTTTCTAGTTTTATTATATTACGTCTTTTAACATGGCAAGAAGTTATGAAGTTCGTACAAGAAGAGTAAAAAAACATTATTTAGGACCATGATTCTTGAGCGAAAACCATGCTTGGCTCCTAAGAAATTTGGCTGGTGCCTAAATATTTTTTCGATTTGTCAAGCCGTGGAATGATCACATGCAAAAGTTCAGCTTTTTAGTAAATTTAAATTGCTTTGTTATCACAACGAATAGTGTATTGGGATGCGAGAATTGCAACAGATAATATGTATCATTATGTATAAACACTGCAAGAAATTGTACTCCAACATCCAACATTAGCTTTTATTACAAGATGAATGTAAAAGAGCAGATACACCCAAGTTCCCATCTGTGAGATGATAAATTTTTGTGACATATCATGATTCATGATTGCTATCACACAGCGCTGATGCAGTCATCTAAGATTGGATCTACATGGAGAAAAATTAAAATCCTGAATTAATATTGATAAAACTGAAATAAAACAAAACATTAATCCTATTGATGTATAAGATGTGATGCTTACATAATAAAAGGTCTGGTGCAAGAACCAGACAAAGCTCCGTTTTCTACAAGTTTTCAGGTGTTAAAAAAATGCTTTTGAAAATATTGGAAAATGGAAAAACTTAAAAAATTCAGCAGGGGCAATCATTGTGAACTTACATATATCCATAATCTTATTGCACCAAATAAAAGAGAAGAATATTTTTCATGAATAAACTATAAGAACATGCTTTAAAATGATAAAAAAATAGAACTATCTGGTTCTTGCACTGGGCTATCCAATATTTATGAAGAAATCCATAATAATGATGGAAGCAAAACTGACTTGGCAAAACAGATCCATGGCGCTTCTCAACTCAATATCGAAGTCACTTGGTGTCATTGAACATTGAAGGACCGGACACACCCCACTTCACATCTTTCAGAGATATCTAAGTGTTCCCGAAGGGTGGATTGCAACCGGGATCCTCCATTTATGTCATGGGACAAATTCTCTGTCATGTACACTCATATTGTGCATCTACTCTTGTATAAGAACATCAGTGAGGTCACTGACGAAAGCCTTACTTCAGAAGCTTGAAATATTCATTGATAAAAATTGTTTAAATACCATGTCCTGTATACTTTCCCTATACATCAACGGGAAGAAAATCATATATATTGTTATTATGTATGATCTCATGGCATTAACAAGAAAGCAATGATGAATTGCAGCGGAATGATTGAAATATTTGTATGCAAACATAACATCCTCCAGGAAAAAACATGGTAAGTCTCAGGTTCCTATTTGACTTATTATATGTTTGTTTAGTGTGTGTATTTATCCATTTGCTGTTACATTACCTCTTATTTAACATCTGCTTTCTGAATACTTTTATTATCTGTTTCTGTTTTGTGAATTGATGCTGACAAAATGTGCAAGAAAAGGTTCTAATAAGCACTCAAAGGATTATTTCAACTAAAATATATTTATGTGTTCAAACACAATATTGATCTTTTTTTTTATATGGAAATTTGTTTATGAAATGCAAGAACAGTTTTGAAACTGTTTCTTTATTTATTATTATTTTTTATTATACTTAATTGGAGAACAACTTTTTTGAATGCCTATTACTGTGAGGCTATACAATTTGCTGAATTATTCTGCTGCTCTGCCAAAACATTCATGGTGCTTACTTTTTTGGGATGCTGTGTATTCCTTTCAGTTTTGTAGAATGCCTTCAAATAAGTGTCTTATGGCATTATATAAGTTTAAAAACACACTTTCAGAAAAATAATATGTCAAGTTTTTTAAAATATGAAATTTTAGTGTCAGTTTCTGGGTGAGGAACTTAAGAGCTTGTAAAGCTTAATTGTGGCTTAATTTGTGGAGACATTACCATAGCAGAGCAAATGGCAGTCAAATTGGCCAGTCTGTCTCTTCATAATGGGTTTTAGCACTTTTAAAAAATAAACAACCAACATATCAAAATGATCACATACATCTGCATTATTTTGACATGTTAAAGGTTGTAAGGTGACTAGGCAAATCTTTCATTTTCCACTACATAGGTTTTGACATTTTTGTTTCTGGATCGTACTGGGGAAATCATATTTTGTCACTAAAATGAATCTGTATTCTTAAAAGACAAGAAATTTAATGAAATTTATTGCATTATACATTTATTACATTTCACAGTGCTGTGAAAAGGTATAAATCCTAAAAAACAAACTCCAGAAATGCTTGTTGAACTGCAGCACTTCTTTAACAAAAGTGTATTGCTTCATCTCTCTCTCTCTCTCTCTCTCTCAGTAGAAACAATGAAAATTAGTCAAAAGTGTACATAAATGAGTAGTAGTAAACACATTGACTGAAATATTCGTGCACATATTGTTTTTAGTTTTATTACTTCACTTTTATGTTGACGATCAACGTAGAGCATTCAGTTGCTTTTGCTTCGAAAGTAAAGCAAGTAGTTTTTATTTCTGATCAAGATTTTATTCTGATCATTGGTAGCATAAATTTTGTTGGTATAGCATTATTGAGTGATTTTTTCCCTTGCTTCAAAAAGTCATCTACATGCAGGCCCGTCATTTGGGGGGGGGGCAGGGGGGGGGACGTTGCCCCCTCTCCCCCCCCCCCCGGCTTTTGAAAATACACTACTAATGGTATATATATATATATACAAATATGTATATGCGTACCTTTAGTACATGCTCTTTGCCCCCCCACCCGGAAAAAATTGAAATGACGGCCCTGTGTCTACATGCCTGTATTCGATTTTCTCTATGTTTTCAATAATTGAAGAAAAAAATACAGTTGAGGCTTATTGTAACGCTTGTTCATTATTGACGTTCGATTATGACGACCAGTACATTAAGTTCCAATTTTTTTGTACTCATCTCATGTTATTTTTCATCTTTTTCTCTTTTGAGGAAACTAAATGTACAAAATTTATATTTTTCATTTGCGGAAATTGTGTTTCACCTAGACCGTTGATATCAGAGAATTTGGTGTTTGCATGGACTGAATTTTTACAACTTTATTATTTTATAACCTGATGCATTTTCACTGCAATTGACAATAACATAATGAGTAGTATGTAATTTTTTTATTCCATCTAAATATGAATTTTTGTTAGAAGCTATTTTTTTTAACGTTGAATAAATGACAACCTCCCGATATAACGTCCATTTTCTGTGGATTTATGGAGGTCGTTATAGCAAATGCAGCTGTAGAATTTATTTTAAATATTTTTGAACGTGTAGCTAATGAAATAAGAGTAAATTTCATGTCCCTGCTTTTTGTTACATGTAGCAACTTTGTGTCTAAAAATTCACTTATTCTGTAATATTTTTTGTTTTTATAGTGTTTTTGATTTTCGTAAAATGTTTTATAACATCTATATGTTTTTTTTGGGGTTTAACAGATTGTTGCAGCAAGTGAGAAACCGTGGTCACCACCACCGTCAATGCCCCCCTTTAAACCCTCAAATGCTGATTCTCAGAATACTGAGGTCAAAGTCAAGCAGACATTTATCAAAGGTGAATTTTTTAAATTTGATGTTCGAAACTGTTTTTAATTAATCTGCTATTTGAAAGATAGTCTGTATGAAATTGGCAAAAAATCTGTCAAGTAAGTCATATTGGTAGTAATATTATGTTTTGAGTAATGTTAACTCCTCATGTTATGATGTGTTAAATTACTTTAGTTGTTGGGCATACCTATATACCTATACCTTTTTTTTTTTTTAAATTAATGCTTACCTCATTTTATTTTTAGGCACAGATTTTATGGTATCAGCCAATGCTATTTACTGCACACTTTGTAAAACATGTTTTCCAGATGAAGCACATGCAGAGCATCACTTACATAGTTCAGGGCATTATGAAAAATATAAGGTATATGTACGAGTCATTTAAAAAAAAATTTCACTTCTGCACCCTTGTTACAGTTTCTTTTTTTGAGTTAATTTGTTTTGAACTGATAGTGGTTTTTAAAATATTTCTTTGCATATTGAATTCTTGATTTTTTTATAATTTAATCAGTGAATATGAATGTGTTGACGGTTTTGTTAAAAATGTTTTCTGTTTCAATTTTTAAATTTTGCATATGTGGCCGAGAGAACTCTCTCTGAAAAATGAGCTATATATTTCATATTTTTGATTAAAAAAATTACATAATAAAAATGAGTGGCAATCGTAAAATTTCTGGCCTTAATATCGTCACAAGCAAGAAAAAGGTTTACCTCTGCTGGCATGTGGAATCGTTTCCTGTGGATGACCTATTTATTCCTGGCTCTTTTAAACATTGGTCAAATCGGCACTGTAATGAACAAAACAGATTTTTGTGGCATCAATATTATATAGTTACCGATACCATGCTTGTTATGAATGGTTGGCATTCAAAAATAACCAATTTTATTAATCAGTAGAAAAATCATAAAAAATTTTGATTAATTAGTTAGAGAGTTTAATTGATTTCCATCACACACAAGTTCAAATATAACCAGACATTTTGTCGGTCACTGCTGCAGATAGCACCTGTATAAATCATATTTATTAAGAATGATATAATAGTCATTATTGTTCAATATTGGAATTATTCAGTCTTGATGCCTGACACACATTGTAGTCATGGTTTTACCTGGATATCACTGTATTATATATAGCCCAGAAAAAAGACTGTGGTCATTGTGGCAAAAGTGTGAAAGTACAGTTGCGTTCATAAAAAGTCGGACAGCCTTATTTTTGCTAAAATATTTTAAACGTGGGTACAATTGATATATAACACATATCAGGGTTGGTAAAAAAACCGGTTTTTTTGAAAAAAACCAAAAAACCGGGTTTTTTTGGTTTAAACCAGGTTTTTTTGGTTTAAACCGGTTTTTTTGTTTTAAATAGTATTAACATTAAAAACAATGAAATTTCTGAAAAATCATTCAAACTTGTAATAATTAACTAAAATAAAATGTTTATTAATGCAATTAACACTATTCCCATGCTAATTAATCAATAAATATTTATTACATTTTAACAAAAACCATTTTGCCATTTAATTATTTTTTGCTTAACTCAATGGATTACTGTGTGTTTGAAAATTCTTTTAATGTTATTATTAATCATATAATATATAAAGGTTTTTCTCCAGTTACTTTCAGTATACTTAATTACGAAGCTATTTTGCAAAAAGTAATATAAATTAGGTGAATATAATGCATTTAATGAAGCATAAATAATGCAGATTAATTAACGATGATTGACGATATGCAGGGTGATTATAACTAAGGTTCTGATTTCAAAACACTGTAAAAAAAGAATGATTGTCAGAATGACTTGAAAATTGACATGAATATTCCTGAAAAAATTCAATTTTATTTGATAAAGGGGAAAAAATACTTAAAAATGTAAAATTAATGACATCATCCAACACGTGGGAAATTTGCTTGCAGAATGGAAACGATAGCCAGTCATGGGAAAATTATAACTTAATTATAGCATTGCACGAGTCCATAATTCACGGAAACATCACAAAAAAAATGAAGTAATTGAACAAATAACTACAACTTACTCAAAAAATGTTAAATATGTTGTCCACCGCGTGTTCTGGCTATGAGGCTGAAAGCACAATTATTCTTGTTCAACAGCAGAATCGGAGTATGCCATGGTCATAATGTGGATGTGCTTGCAATTCAGCTTTATTAAACCAAACGCGTCCCCTTTCCCCCGTTCATATTCCTGAGGAATGAGGAACTTCTAACATATAGGGAATGTGCTGGAGATTACAATTCACCAAAGTTTGCAATCTGACCACTGTTTATAACATTTTGAGGTACCCCCACAGCCAGAAGTTGCAAGGGTTAAGGTGCATCCTGTCAAAATGGGTCTTCAGCAGCTGCTTTGCTGGTATTGCAATGTGCATCTTGATAGAAGTTCTATCCACACACTGATGCTGTGGAAGTGCCGAAATGATGTGGTTGCAAAAATAGATTATACCGCTGGCCAAGTACAGCATCGTCTACTTGCACATTTTGCACTTTTTTCTTTTGCGAAAAAAACGTCCATTGCTTCAGGAGTATCCATGCAAATTTTCAAGTCATTCCGATCAGTACTTATTGTATAGTTTTGGAATCAAAACTTAAATTATAATCACCCTGTATATAGCTGATTATTTTTTATAAATCTGTTACTACTATACAGTAGAACCTTGATTAACTGGGCTTAACAGTGTGTGTGTGAAATTATAAAAAAAACTACTATTGAATATATTAAGACTGGGAGATCTACAGTAGGAGATGTGCTACTTCTTATGGGAATGAAAATGTATGAGAGGTAATGTAACAACTAGTACACTAGTCTTTGTCCTTTAAGGACACTGGTGTCTTTATTGGATTATAGGACCACTTGCCCCTAGCATGATGGTGTCACTACTGTAGCTGCTTCTTTGTGAAGGGAAAAAGAAACCCTGTGAGATAATACACCACTACATTTAGACGTGTGATGCAATCCTTATTCATGAATTTGCTAAAGATAGAGCATCAGAATGTAGCCAAAGGTTAGAAAATGTTGTAAGAATGAGAAGTTTTGGCTTTTATATATAACTTTAAATGACTAAGATACTTCATATGAAAAATATATATATATTCTGGCCACTTTTATGAGACTTTTTGAAAAAAACCACTTATAAAATCTTATGTCATTTAAAGATATACCATCAGAATGTACCCCAAGGATATAAAATGAGGTAAAAATGAAACATTTTGGCTAATAATGAACAAATATAATATTTTTCAGGGGAAAAAATGATATTTAGGCCACTTTTATCTGATTTTTTGAAAAAAACCAAAGTGGTTTTTTTAAAAAAACCAGTTGGTTAAAACCAAGGTTTAAACCATGGTTTAAACCAACGTGGTTTAAACCAAACAACCCTGACACATATAGATTCTATTATTGCCTACCAATAAAATACATATCTGAAAATAGACCCGTAATCAAATCATATACTTTGTTTATAACAAAAATACTCTAACTTATGAGAGAAAATAATTGGACGATTCACAAGAATTATCAAACCATAAAAAATAAACAACATATTTTTTAGTATTTGGTAGGGTACCTAATGACTTTAATTACTGTCCTGCATCTGCAGGGAATTGAGTCTAAATCTGTCAAATTTTTTATAGGTATTTTTTCAGAGCCGTAGCGTATATTCTGGGAGCTGCTGGGCAGATATTTTCCTGAGGACCCCTTAAAAAAGAAAAAAAATTATGCAAAATAAGTTAAATTTTTTGTGAGGCTCCCACATTTGGTTCGGGGCCTCATGGCAGTGCCTCGGTTGCCCCAGCCTAGCTACGACCCTTTATTTTTTCCACTCTTGCTGCAATAATTGAAATTTTGCATCCAGATTAGAAAATTTCTTAGCTTAACAGTGACGTTTAAGCACCCGCCATAGGTTTTCTATTGGATTTAAATCAGGTAACATCAATGACCATTTTAGAACTCTTTTTTTTTTTGGCATTAAGCCATAACACAGTGATTCCCAACGTGGGCGTTAACAGAAAGTTCCAGGGGGGGGGCGGTAAAAGCAACGGGTATAACATAGGATCCTATGGGTTAGATTGCGTTGGGGGGGGGGGCGATGGGAAAAAAATGTTCTAAAGAAGGGGGCGATAGGACAGAAAAGGTTGGGAAACTATGGCATAACAGATGGCTCTGTGCTTCGAGTCACTGTCTTGTTGAAAAATCCAACCTCAAAGCATACGAGTTCTGTTATAGGGTAACCCATGGACCTTTAGAATGTCAAAATATTGTGTTTGGTCTATCATGGGGCCTGTTATTTGCATTAAAGGACCAGCACTGGATGATCCAAAGAAGCCCAACACCATGATACCATGACGTTACCACCACTATTTTTAACTGGAGGAAACTGATATCTTCTGTTGAATCGCTGGTTTACTGGCTGCCTAATATATCATTGTTCACTTGATTCAAACATTTGGAACTTGGACTCATCACTCCAAACAACCTTTTGCCATTCTTTAGGAGTCAAACTTTGGTGCTTCCAAGCAAAATCAAATTGGGCTTTTCTATTCTAACAAATCAAAGGATTCTTTGTGGGTTTTTGACCAAAAAGATGAACTTCAAAAAGACGTCACTTGATTGCAGAAACACAGATAGAAACTCCATAAACTGGCTTGGAATTCTTGGTTTATCTCCACTGCACTCTTCATTAGATTCTTTACGAAATGTTTACAGAGCAATTGATTCTGGAACAAGTTTTTCTTTGGCAACTAGAACAGACTCTCTGTTAACTTCACCTCACACTTGAAACCGCTTCCAAACATCACATATTGTCGATTTTGGAACACTTGGGTGTTTAGTGCTTTGCTTGGCCTCCTAGAAATATCACTATTTAAGTATACACCAGAGCCAACGAGAATAACTTATATTCATATTTGTTTACATAGACGCCTAAACCATAGCGTCCGACATCTCTCATGTCCAACAGTCAACAACCTTGTATCTCTTCGGCCCCATGGCCTTTTCACCCGATCCGATTATTATACATCACTTCATTTCACTTCCGACACATTTAGAAATAGGAATGTAGCTTTGTCCATCTTGATAAGTTTCATGATCTTTTATTCCCAGAGAAATTTTTCTTTTACGAGGCATTTTCCTCACTTCCAAAGTTACAAGAAAAATGATTTTGAATTTGAAAAAAATAAAAAACAGCTCCAGAAAGAAGAAAAAATTCACGCTGTCTGACTTTTTTAGCTTTGACTGGATTCCTTTTGAGAAGCATCATATTATATACCCTTTCTTTTCTTATAAAACTAACTCGTAACTCTTTATGAGTTAATTTTATAGGAAATTTGTCATAAGAGGTCCATAGATAGATGTCATACAATGTAATTCCGATTTGTGTAACTTGATTTGCATTTCATTTCAAATTTAAAAAATTCATCGTCCAATTTTTTTTTGAATGCAACTGTACCTGATTAGATTTTCATGGCCATTGCTCAATGCATAAGAGCCTCACAGGATTGTGTGTATGGGCAGTTGTGTGTGTGAGTACTGACTTGAACCTTGTAGTGGCGTGGGCGAGATATCTTGCCTAACTTTATGCCTTGTATGTGGGCAATTATGAGATATCTCTGCTCCTTAAAACCCTCTAATTTCAGCAATAATGAACCCAACTATCTTTGTAAGGGATGCTTTGTTCGCAACCTTTCCCGTTCTTCCCTGGACCTGTCAGATCAACTGACAGTGTGCTGAGTCAGTTTTTGAAAGTTTGATAACAGAAGTAGAAAAGACAATGGGTTTTTCCTTCCCTTTAAGGTAGAAAAATCATATGTGTACCGTATAAATAATAGAAAAAGCTAGAGTCTTTTCTTGACTTGGTTTATTGTTCTTCAAGTTGAAGAGGGGGGAAGCACTATCACTTGCACAAAATTAAAAAATATATATATATATTCTTGAAAACAGGTGTGACATTATAATGAGGGTTTAGTGATTTTTACTGTGGCAGTTATAATACGGATCAGTGAAGTTCTATAAACTGCTTAAGGGGGTCAACAATTCTTCAACACTAGCTATCAACACTAGCTCGTGGCTATCAGGAGATATTAGGTGAAACTGACTGAAATGAACAGAAAGTTATGATTCTGTTTTGTTCATTGCAGTCAATTTAATCTAATATCTCCTGAGTTGTTGCTTGTATTCACAATAGTCCCTTAACCTGGAAGATTCTTATTCATCAAAAGCTGTGAGAGTTTACATATTTTATAGAGGAAAAAACTGGCAGTGTTACGTATTTTTACTGATAAATTGATAGTATTTACTATTATATTGAGCTTATGTTTGTAATAATTTCCAGGTGTAAAACTCATCAAATGTGGGCATATGTAATGCCACAGAAGTTGGTGCACCTTTCTATTGATTTCTTCCAAAAACATAAAGATAGTTTGGATTAAATGCTATTTTCTGACTTTGTCCAAGCATAGAGTTTAAAAAAAAGGGGGGGGGGGTTGGTGAAATTTTCGAGGTAACTAACAGATAAAAATGTTCATTATTTCCTTCACATATGCAATGTTTTGTTCTGTGTTGATTTTTTATGAACAATTGCCATTTTAAAAATCAGATTCTTTTTGTTCTGATATTAAGAATTTAACCTCAGGTTTTTTTCCTTCTTTTATTGCAGAAATATATCGAAGATAATCCATCCTATGAAAAGACACATCTTGCATTGTTGAAACGAGTGATAAATCGCATGGAGGAAAAAAAGGAAGATAAAGAAACATCTGCAGAGAATAAGACCAGTGATGGGGAAAAAACAGTTGATGCTACAAATGTAAAAAAAGAAGCCATGTTTGCTGATGAAGAAAATGATGACAAGTCAGCAGAAAAACTTGGCAAGATCCGGAAGGGAACTGTAATGGGTAGCGTATCTATGCGGCTTTCAAAGAAACGCAAAGTTGCCTTACCTATTTCGAAGATTGCTTCCAAACCTGTTTTTATTGGGAAATCTCCTACTTATCTAGCAAAGCTCCATGCTAAGAGTAAAAAAGATAAATCTGAAAGCGACTGCCCTCAACAGGAAGAGGTGACTGATCCTTCATCAAAAATCTCTTTGGATGGCGAAAACGCAGCTCTGAGCCATAACAAAAACAAACCTGTTGATAAAACAGCATCTAAATCAACCTATGCATATGTACCAACATATGAAGAATCACTTCAAGTCTCAGGAACATGTCCAGAAAACTCTTTAGGACAAAATGATTTGGCTACTTGCAAGGATTCTCCTTCTAAAACAAAGAATGTTGTGCCTGAACTATGTAAGGAAGATAGAGGCTCAAATGGAGATGCCAATGATGAAAAAGGGGCACCATCAACTGTTCAAATGGTTGAAGATATGGATATATCTGACAGTGAGGACCAGCCATCTTTAGAACAAAGTTCCCTAGCTGTTGAGGATAGCAACAACAAGAACATTATTGTCAATGCATCTAATTTACTATCGCCGCCTGGTACTGCTCATGCTAGCATCAGTGCAGAAGAAATTTGCATACCTCTTCCTGAAGAAAATAATAGTTCTAAAATTTCTTCGAACTCTGCAAAGCAGAATGAAATTTCTGGTCCTGTTGCTCAAAAAATTCAAGAAAACATTGATATCAAGAAGTTGCATTCCAACTCGGCACCATCAACTCCTCCTAGAGGTCAATCTGTTGGCAATGTTGTGCCTATTTCTCCAATCAGCCATCTTTCTCCAGGATTTTCCAATAGTGCAGGATTGCTCATATCACCTCAGAGAAGTATGATTCCCCCACTTCTCCCTGGTGTTTGCAACATGATGCCTCCTCCCCCTGGTACAACTAATTCCCCTCCATTCCACAACTCAAATTACCAACAGTATAATTCTGTGAGTATACCACCTTATCCTCCTCCTTTACGTGTTCCTCCCCCTCTCAGAGTACCTCCTCCAGCCTTGCCAAGAGCGTCTACAGTTCCAGGAGGAGCACTTCTGAGTCAGCCACCAGATGCTTTGCAGACTCATATGAATAACATGCCTGTATCCTTGTATAGACCACATGATCCACAATCTAGTGGTACCTTTGCTATTCCACCATTCAGGCCACCTGGAGCACAGGGCTCTCTTCGTAGAAATGCACCTTTGTTCAAATCAGCTGAATCTAGCCTTCCAGCAGTTAATGTGCAGAGCAAATTCAATAAGCCACCATCGGAGAAGAGAAGTGCTTCGAAATTTGCACAGATTCGCAGAACACCTGCTAATACACCTGCACCGACAGGAACTGCGGCATTAGGACCGGGTACATCATCTTCATCAGTGGATACTGGTAATAAAATAACTTCCAAAGAATCTGATATCTCAGACAAAACCAAGACCATTACTGGTCAAAAGGCTGCTGGAAGTGACGTGAATTCAAGTGAAAATCAGCAGTTACCCAGAGAAAAAGAAAATGTTTCACTCAACAATGATGACACATCACAGAGTGAAGATCTGGTTCAGATATGCAGAGAAGTAGTATCTTCACTTCTGAATAGCTGTGCATGTGAAATTGATGCTCCTACAAAAATTGCCATTTCTGGTGGCGAAAGTAGTCAGGCAAACTTGAAAAGTTTTATTTTACCATCTCTGAAAGGATCCATGTCAGTGTCAGAGATGCATTCTGAGAAAATTCCAAACACTGATCAGCTGCTCCCAATCAGTGAGAGCAAAGTTCCAGTTGATGCTGAATTTCAGATAATTTCTATCTCTGAAGCTCCAGTCACAGTTCAAGCATCCAGACCAGATCAGTCTAGTATGGAGCAAAGCACCATGCCACCCTGTTCTAATGAAGCTGGTTTCACCATTAATTCTGAGAAGAAGACTACAGATCAGACATGCCCAAAAACTGGAGCTCCGCTTCTGGAAAATGTTGCTGTTGAACACAAAGTAGACAGTGAAGATTCATCTATGGATGATCCTAAAGACACGATTCAAATAAATTTAGAAAAGGTTAGCACATTATGCACGCTTGAAGAGACCAGATCAGCTACTGTAGTTAGCACAGATGGGAAGACTGTTAAAACAGAGTCACAAGATGGGAATAGCATTTCCGATATGAACGATCAAAATTTGTCAACGCCACAAATGTCTCCTTGTTATGAATCTCCTCCTGCCAGTACATCCGTTACTGATGAAGAAAAGAAAGGATCAAAAGAAACTAGTTTATCAAGTGAAGAATCCAACATTTGTGAAAATATACCCATGCAAATAGAAGAAACTAAGTTAGCCGATAGTACCACCAGTTTACCATGCGTTTCATTGGGCATTGCAAGGCAGAACCCCTCAGGTACTATAGCTGAAAATTCAGGCAACAGTCAGAAACCATCATCTGCGGCTATTGATGTTATCCATCGTGATGATAGCACTGCTTTGGTTAGAACAGATGACAGATCAGATAATATTGAAAATACAGAGTTGCATGAAATTTTTTCAAGTTCAGTGGAAACTCGAAATAGTGAGATGCCTATTATTACTGATGAGCATGATTCTGAAGAAACTGCAGAACCTGTGGATTCTTCCACTGCTTTAAAGAAAAAATCAATTACCCATCTAGATAACAAAGACGATGAAGCACAAGTGCTTGAGATGGAAACAACAAACATACCATGTAATCAAGAAAATTCTGAAATTCAAGACACTTCCTATACTAGTGTGTTTTCGCCTTGTGAAGCCAACTTAGCAAGAGATGTTGATATTGCTACTGTCGGCAGTCACAAGAATGAGAATAGTGAGAAAAATCTCTCACCTCAAAGCCAACTAATAGAGACAGTGACCAAACTTGACACCACAACGCCACAAAATCTAGAAGATACTTCTGTCACCATGAATAAAAAAACATGTTCAGAAATCTCTGGGAAATCAGAAAAATGTGAGGAAAAAACTCAAGATATGCCCAGCATGCTGGATGCTTCTGTTCCTCTACAGTCAACTGAAATAATTACTAATGCAAATGCTCTCTCAATGAAAAGTGACGATTGTATACAAAAAGAAAATCATGTCAGCAATTCAGATGATGTTGACCATGGTTCTCTTAAAGATTGCAAACACAGTAGCAGTGAATTCGATAATTCATCGGCATCTGTAAATAGCACTCAGGACATTCCAAGTGAGTCTAGAAAAGTCTTGAAAAAAGATGCATGTCATGCGATTGAGTCTTCTTCTGAAACATGCGATGCGACTATTTCAAATAATGAAATCAGTAATGTTGGTGGAGATAGTTTTACAGCTCTGTGTTCCGAAATTGATAAATTGTCTCAAAATGTCTCTGGGAGTGTATCCCTTGATGGAAATGATAATCTCATCGCTGCTACAGATAACTCCAGTATAATATTGAACGTGTCTACGGATAATGCTGTTCATGGCGAGTCTGTGACATCATCAGACTCTGCAGTGTGTGATGATAGAAATATTTCAGTAGAGTCTAGCAAAATATCGCAGCCTGTAAGTTGTCAAAGTGAAACACTTCTGGATGATAGTCAATCAGATGTTGAACTGAGGGAAGCAAGTGTCATTGTTGCTGATGCTGCTGATTGTGATCCCATTAGCTTGAACATCAGTGATAATACCCGAGAGGAAATGCAGGATACTTCCAAAGACACTCAAGGAAAAATGTGTGGTATTGAGGGGGGTGAAACAGGTGTTGCTGATTGTAATCCCAGCAGTTCGAATGCAGGAGCTAATACTCAAGAGAAAATGCAAGATTTTTCTGAAGATGCACATGAAGAAAATGTGTGTGAAGCTCCAGGAAATCCAGCTAAACCTGTCGATGTTGATGTAAGTGCTTTGTGTGAAGATGAGTTTAGCGTATCTGAAGAAGAAGAAGAAGAAGCAAATGACAGCTTCGATGTAGCAACTGACATTGAAGATTTTCCAAACATGGACACAATTCCTTCTCAACCAGTGGAATCAACAGAGGACAGCCAGCAAAGCATGCCCATGCCTGAATTGACTGCTGAAACTGAAACAAATGCTTCGGTTACTGAGGTGGTGTCCAAAGCAAAAACACCCAGAGGACGGAAGAGATCCAGGCGGAAGCTTTTAATGCCAAGGAAAAAGAGAAGTACCCCTAAATCTTAAAGAGATTTATGAGAGTGAATATGTACATGTATATAATTTATTTTACTTTAAATCATGCTGGGACCTCTTCAATTTTATTAAATGTATATACAATGTTTATGTATGTAAATTATATGAATTCTTGAGTTTATAGTCAATTTACCTACCGCTGGAATATGTTTAGCAAATGTTTCTGAGAAAAAAAAAATGAAATAAAAGCATGTAATATTCAGTTTTGCTTGAAATGCGCTTATTTTGATTATAATGCATTTTTTTGTTGTACTCGTAGACTGTACTAATTATTGCTGCTTCGAAATTAAAATAAAGTTGTGAATTACAACGTTCTTATAATCACGTTCAGATTTTATTGTCGCTTTTCATTTCTGTTGTATGCATTTGTTTGCTTTTTTATATGTGTGTATATATTTTATGTTTATTTTTCTGCGTGTTTTATCATATTATTCATATTTCTAAGGCATAGGCGATGGCTTAACCTTAAGTGGTGTGGTTGATGCACGCAATGCTACTATGAAAGAAACTTATTCCGTTATTTTGTCTGAGAAAAATGCAAGGTAGTTAAATACAAATACATACAAATACAAATACAACGCCACAACAGGCAAAATGCCCAACGAGGTGGCTGATAAAAAGATGCCCATAAAAATATGGTTGTCATATGTTTCAAAAATACAGCAACCCAATTAAAAATGCAATTAACACAAATTACAAACAATATATACACATGATAAAATATTATACAATGCCCATAAAGAATACTTATGGTTGTCTTATTCTAAGAATGGATAGCTTCTCGATTTACCCCAACATGTTTATCGTATTTCTTTTTAAACGTGTCAATTGCGTTACAATTTACTACCTCCGGGGGTAAGCTATTCCATTTATTAACAACCCTATTGGAGAAAAATTCCCTGCGACACCATAACCTTGCATTGTCCCTCACCAATCGATACTGGTGTCCCCTTGTAAAAGCAGTCGATTGGCGGTGTACTAAAAGTTCATGGTCCATCCTATCCATCCCATTGAAAATTTTGAACACTTCGATCATATCTCCTCGACACCTGCGTTCATCCAGTGTAAACATATTCAAAAAATGAAGTCTCTCTTCATACCTCAAGCCCCGTGTGCCAATAAGGACACGCGTAGCTCTTCTCTGCACCCCTTCAACCAAGTCTATGTCCCTCTGTAGGTATGGTCTCCAAAACCTTACAGCATACTCCAGTCCAGGACGAACTAAGCCTCGAAAAAGCGGAAGAATGACTTTAGGAGAACGCGAAGAGACCTTTTTGAAAATGAGACCAAGCATTCTATTCGATTTTTTGACAACCGCTGAACAATGTTCAGAAAACTTAAGTCGCTCGTCAATGAGAATTCCCAAATCGGTGACTCTAGTTGCATCCGGGATAGTGACACCATTCAACTCGTAAGAGAACCGTGGGTTGTTCGAACCAAAATGAGCGACCATGCACTTATCTACGCTAAACGTCATGCTCCATTCATTTGCTCATGCTGCAATCTTGTTTAAGTTGGTCTGGAGCAACTCCCTATCGCTTTCATTTCCGATTACCCCCATTAGCTTCACATCATCTGCGAATTTGCTAGTAATTCCATCGATACCCTGATCGAGTTTGTCGATAAAAAGTGAAAAAAGTATGGGGCCAAGGACACTTCCCTGAGGAACTCCACTTGTGACGTCTGTCCAACCAGAGAATTCCCCGTTCACCATAACTCGTTGCGACCTATCTCTTAACCACGATTCTATCCAATTCAGCAAGTTGCCCCCTATTCCAATCTCGTGTAAACGCTTCAAGAGTTTGCCATGTTGGACCCGATCGAATGCCTTCTGGAAATCAAGGTAAACAACGTCGACATTTTTGCTCTTACCCAAAGCCTTAGTCACGTAATCATAGAAGCAAAGGAGGTTAGTTACACATGACTTCCCCTTCCTGAACCCATGCTGATTATCCGACAATACATTATTCTCGTCTATCCACTTCACAAACTGCCTTTTGATGATAATTTCCAAAATTTTCGAGAGGGAGCTCGTCAAACTCACTGGACGATAATTAGACACCACTTCTCTACTACCCTTAAATATCGGAACAACGTTAGCCAGTTTCCAATCTCTCGGGACGATACCCTCAGCAACACTACTCCTGTATATCTGTGCGACTGGCCCCAACAATTCATTAGCACCTTCCCTGAGAACCCTGGGATAGATATCATCTGGTCCTGGTGCTTTGCTTGCACATACATTTCTTAGAAGATTTAGGTGGTGGCTAGAAATTTTGTTTGTGGAAATTTTATCAAGAATCCATTGAGATCACTGCTCTTTTTTGATCATGTTCTCGTCTATGAATGTTGCACATTGAATTATCTTTTAGTCTGTTAGCGGTTGATTGTGTATGCAACTGAGAAGACCAGCTTGCACTCATGCCTCAATTTAAGAAAATTTCTCCACAAAGAACAAGCAGATCTTCAACACAATATTTACATAAACTCGAAAGTCATGGCATCCACCACTTTCAATATAGAAGACAGCATTCTCAAACCATAGAAAAGGTATATATCTCTCGGAAATCATGATTATGTTAGGACCATGCATATATGCATACACAGCACTTTTCAGCCTCCACTCATTCATTACAAATTCCTTAGAGGAATGTCTGAAAAGTTAATATTGATTTCTTTCGTTACTGCCCACGATGCTGTATAAAATACAATAAAACTCTTTTGCGGACACCAGTGGGATGAAAAAATTTGTCCGTAGAAGAGGGGTGATTGTAAGTTGGGGGTTTAAAATGCATACTTTTATTATGTAAGGGGAAATTATTATTTGGTCATAAAAGAGAGGTGTCTGTTAAAAGGGGGGGGGGGGGATTACTGTATAATGCAGTAAACCTGTCTTTAACGGCACCTGTATGAAGCGGAAACCTGTCTTCAATGGGGAAAAAAAACTACTTTTATTTATTATTAAATTCAATAAATATGAGAGTTATATATTAAATTAATTAATTATTGAGTGATATATTAAATTCAATAAATATATGAGATTATTACATAATTTTATACATTATGCCAATTGAACCTCTAGATAGCAGAAACCTGTGTTCAACAGAAAAAAATCTTTGTCCCTTGTGATTCCGTTGACCACAGGTTTGACTGTACTATTGTGCGATCAAAGCAGTGGTTTGCATTGGAATATATTGGTAAAAACAAAGATTGAAAGTTTCAGATAATACGGATTGTGTGGTCCCCCCTTTTTCATTCAACCTACATCGCCCCTTTTTTTCTGATTTTGTGCAAGTATTTATCTTCCTCGGTTTATATATACTCAATATTTTTCTGTTAAGCATATTCATACACCATTACATTTGGGGGTGTTAAAAATGATTCAGACATCCTCTCTTTCTCTTACCAAAATTTGATCAAAAGCTGATTCCACCCACTGGCAGTTGATCTGAGAGGGGGGGGGGGGAGAGAATGAGGAACTTGTTGATTTTGGAAAAAAAAAAAAAAGAGTAGCGAAGCCACAAAGTATCTAGTTTGTCATAGCCAAAATAAGATGGTTTTAAGGAGGAGGGGGCGAGATATCTCCTAATTGCTGAAATTCAAAGCATAAAGTTAGGCGGGAACTTATTTCGTGAATGCCAATGAAAAGGTTCGAAGGAAGTCAATCTCATATTATGGATGTTTGACAAGTGGCGACCCTAAATTAGGGATTGTCACGTGCAATGATCCATATACATATATTTGCTGATGTTGTAGGTGGATACAAGGAGGGGGGGGGGTGATCGCACCCTCTTCCCCATTAACAAAAGAAATTGTATTATGAGTACAGGTGAAGTGGGTGGACAATAGCACCCCCTGTTCACAATACACACCCCTCCCCTATCTTAAACGTATACAGGCTCTTTTCGAATTGGGGAAGAGGTTGAATATATATATATCCAGTTTTGTTCTAGGCTATGCCAATAATACAAATTTTCCATTTTTCCACTGAATGGGCTGGGCCATCACTTGTCTTTGTATCTCCCCATGCCCTCTGTGATTCTCGTCCTCTGAAGATTCTGTATCCATTTATATGCTTTTTGGTGCAGTGTCATCTTAATGAAAGGGCTCACTCCGGGAGCTGGCTCCTGATAATATGCTGGATATAATTTTCAAGTTTAAGTTTTTTCTCCTTTCAAACCGAGCACAACTCAGGTCTATTGCCATGGACAATTTACTACCTAGTGAGTGTGCCGGAAGTGTATGTACTTAAGAGTGGGTGTGTATTGTGTCAGCTTTCCTGCATTTGCGTCTCGAAGTTTGGAACCACAGAAAACCGACTTCAGCCGACCACCACTGCGGCGACAGTGGGGCTGTCACTATCACCACACGACGACCACAGCGATCAAGTTGAAGTATGTAAATTGGTAAGTGAGGTCTTCCAGCCGGGGGAGGGGGGGCTCGATGATGCTGTTTATAGCCTGCATTCTGTTGGTGCCTTGAAGATTCCGGCTGTAATGTTTTGCATTTTTAAACATTAATTTATGGGTTCCCCCCCCCCCCCCATCAAAGCTGATTATTTTACATGAATGGCTTGTCACGCAGGGCCGTAACTAAGGGCAAGCAGACGGTTCTGGTGCATTCTTCAAAAGGGGGGGGGGCGCAAATTTCGCTCTTTTAACCTTTTTCAACATTACGGGGAGGGGGCAGTCGTCAAAATGCATGTTTGCCCCAGCCGTCACGTACTACCGTTTGGGAAACCACTAACATAAATTGCAAGAGTTGTAACCAGAAAGGAAAATATTTTCTGCGGCCATGGGATGGGAGCATAAATTTTAACGCCTCTACTTCCGTAACTTATCCCAAGTAGACTGGATTAGGTGCTTACTCTCGTCCGGCACCCCACAGGTCAGCGCGGTTAGAGGTACGTCAAATCACGGTTGAAGGAACAAAAAAAACCTTTGTCATCCGAAAAAAAACACCTCAAGGGAAGTCAAAAATAAGTCCCGCGTGGGTTGAGATTTATCTCGAGCCACTCCTGCGTGTCCGCCCTCCCCAGCTTCAGGGTTACTTAGATTTCAATTAAGAACCCCCCCCCCCCACTTTTTCTGAATGTCCGGGAGCCGAGATTTTTTCACGTGTGGGCTAGAGATCCGGTTGAAATTTTCTAGAATTTAGAAGGTAGAGCCTCAGAAACACCACTTGGCTCGAGGGCCCATGATGCCCTTAAGACGGCCCGCGGGGCCTCGAGCGCAGAAAGGGCCTCATGAAAATGAAATGTAAAATGTTTTGAAAGTAAATATGAATTGGGTAGGCAGGGAAATTTTTAGCCAGGTGGGGCCTCTGGTAAATCACTTTGCTTGCCCCCCCTCCCCCATGAATCTCTCAACCCTTACAGCGGCAATATCGAGATATGTCGTCAAACTTGATCTGCTTTATTTCAGTCACCCCGAAATATCTCGGGTTCTTGACATTTCCAATGCGGCTGTTATAATGTGGATCAGGAAAATTTTAAAAACCATTTAAGAGGTCTGTGTGTATGGGTGCCATCAGAGCTGCAACTATAGATACTTTGTCACCCGAGGCCAGCCGAAACTTTGGTGCCCATTGCATGTAGAGGAAGGAGTTGTAAAGGTTGAGTTCGGCGCCCCTTCTGGTTCAGCGCCCGGGGCACTAGACCCGCTTGCTCCCCCTAGTTGCGGCCATGCAGTGCCGTAACTAGGCAGGTGCAAGAGGTGCACTCTCACAGGATCCACTTGAAAAGTGGGGTGGGGCCCCCCCATTTAGGCCCACGCAAATTTTTGCACAGGAATGGCTAGCTACGGCACTGGTGCATTTCATAGCTTTAAATAGGGATCGGGTTGGCAGGACGCTTGTCAAGGAGCCCTGGGGCGATTGTTCTCATTTTATGTTTTTCAACACTGTAAATTCACTATGAAGAAAGGCCTCTGAAAAATCTTAACCTTGTGGGCCTCGGTGGGTGAGCACGGTGCCGTGATTTTATAGAATTTTTAAAATGAATGATTATAAATTGAAATTTTATGCTGCTTCCTGAAAATCACTACATTAAAGTTTCTTCATAGACACAGTAGAGGACGCCAGCATCTCTTTCCGGATTCGTTAAACACCAGGTAGGAAGCCTCACGTGCATCGTCGTCATGATGTAAACAAACAAATCCCGCGGCCGATTCGCCATGAGTTTGTCGGCGATTGACGTCGTCGTTGAAAAGTTGCTCAGTGAAGCGAGTGTTTCATTCAAAAACGGAGGAAAGCGTGAGTTTTGTTTCCTCTTTTAATTTGATTTCCGACTCAATTCAATCATCAAAATCATTTCAATATAATTTGTGAACAAAGGATGGTTCCAGGACCCCAAGGGAAGAATAACAACTCACTGAGGCTTTTAGCATGCCATTAGAATACTTCGGAGGGGGCACCTTTAGTCTGGTGGGAGGGGGGAGGGGCAGCGGTTGTACCCGCGAAGGTATGGACTCTTAATTCATGAAAGTATCCGATTATGTGCTAGAGAAAGAGGAGATGGTTAATTCCCTATATACAGTTTACGTTTTTTTTGTCGCCAAATTTTCGGCTTCGCCGATGTGATATCTTACCAAGGTACAGCTTCGATATAGGGGACACGCCAAATTGGCGACTTTTTTCCGGTGCCAAACAGGTCCGACAGCTGGACGAAAAGTCGCCAAGGCCGTAACTGACTGCGGACGCCAGAAAAAATAAATCACCAGCATAAAAACCAAAAGTGGAAACCAACAATAATATTATAAATAATAGTATAAATAAATAATCTCAGAAAATAAATGTACTCCCCTTTAAAAAGTCTCGCCACAGAGAGTAGCAGACCTAGAAACAGTACAAACGTAATTCAATCATAACGAATCACTCACTTCACTTTTGAAATATAGATGGCGACACTAAAAAATAAAACACAACACTCTGACTGTTAGGTACACACAGTTATACTTCCGGTACAACTCACTAGGTAGTAAATCGCCCATAGATGGTGATAGACCTGAGTTGTACTTGGTTTGAAAGAAAAAATATATATAAATGTAAAACCCAGACTCTCTTTAAAATGATAGACCGATCTGGGCATAAGTATCTGGGTATCCAGACTCAGCAACCTAGCACCATTATGCCGACCTTGGGAACTTATGGCCTCCTTAGTGATCTGGATTATACTGCATCTGTACCATAGAACCAAATCGGGATGATAAAAAAAAAAGGAATAGTCGAAAAACAGTAGTAAACTGTAATATTGGGAAATTATACCAGATTCTATATTTGCGAGGGAACTGAAAATATTGGAAAATGTGTGGTTTAGGAACAGCCAGGTGAAAATAGAGTTTAGTTACCCTTATTGGGGGCCAAGACCCAACTCATAACGCAATTGAATAATGTCAACTATACCCAGACAGCGATCTCGTACATCTGTTTAGAGAAGAGGAAGAAGAAGAGGAGCCTGAGTAGTCAAGAATAGTTTGATCCACGCTGGCTTATCGAAAAGCTGGATACAGGCAGCAATTACTGACGAATGTCTTTGGACCAAATCAGACTGCACGGTGCAGCGATTAGATCGACGCAGCAGCAGATTGACAGCTTTCATTGATGTGATAGTTACTGATTCAATGAAAATCCCTGACGAGAAACAGATCAAATTGTGTCAAGAACTATTCTCGATTATGACGATTATTAAGATGATTTTGTGATTTTTAACCTGTGATTTATAATTGTGATTTATTTACATGAATCACCATTTTTCGATCACAAATTTCATACTTGTTAACCAGCGAGGTGCGTAATGGCACCTGCCCATGTATGTAATATATCTTTCTCAAGATCAATAAATGGTTAGGTTTTCCCAGAGGCACCCGAGTCCCCAGGGACAATGTGCTTATATCACTGAGTGTGACAGAGCCTGGGTGTCTCTCGGTTCCTATCACCACCACCTGATTAGTAAAGCGTTAGCCCAATGAGATCTATTGAAAAAGTTGTTTTCACAAAATCAACACTTTTTTGCCAAAATGCTGTAATTTTTTTCCTCAACTGTTGATATATGTTTTTTGAGGGAAAGCACAAGGGAAAAAACTGGTACGCACAGCTTTAGCTTTTTTGATTACTCTCGGGTTATAGCAGTGCTATATCCTTAAAAATGTCATTTTTTATTTATTTTTGGTGAATTCTGCGGGATTCGAGAGTGGCATCATCAATTTTTAATGCGTTAAGTCCATAATTACTGGTCAAATAAAAAAACTGAACGCTTTTCCATATTAGTTTTTCACAAGGAATCACATGCTTAAAATTAATTGCTGGTTGATGGTATTCTTCCCTGTATTAATGCTGCCATCGGTCTTCCATACTTTCTTTCAAACCGAGCACAACTTAGTTCTATTGCCATGGGCAATTTACTGCTGAGTGAGCTGTGCCGGAAGTGTGAGTGTGTGTATACGACAGTCCGAGTGTGTATTTAGTGTTGTGTCTGATTTTTCTGTGCTACCATCTCTATTTCAAATTGTGAATGGAGTGTAGTGGTTGAATATTTGTACCGTTGTAGAGGCCTGTTGTTCTCTGTGGCCAGACTTTTTAACAGGGAGATCAGTTGTTCAAACTTGAATCCTTGTGTGATGTAAGTCTGTTAATATGACCACTACAGCAGCTCTATCTTCCTTACTGAACTAAATGAACCGAACACGACCAGGCTCTGTCGCACCAGCAATATAAGCTCTGTACCCCAGAGGGTGAGGTCATGCTGGAAAAACTGAAGCGGGCAGCAGGGTCTCAACTAGATGCTTGGTAACCCTGGGCAAGTGCACATTTTGATGCCCCCTTGTAATGTTGAAGGAGAGGTTTCAGAATGAAATTTGTGCCCCCCCCCCTCGGGTCTAGCACCCGGTGCACGAGACCTGCCTGTAGTTGTGTCCCTGGCTGGCAGTCCGGCTGGGTAAGCGAGAGAGCAGGAAGAAATCGTAAAAGACAAATAAAGAAATAATAAAATAGAAACTAATGATATATAATTATTTAAGGAGGTGGGGGGAGGGAGGGAGCAAGCTTAAACAACCAATATTCACTGACTAACCAATTATGTATCTTCAAACCGTGTTGGTTTTGAGCACTGTGCTACTTATTGAAGCACATAAGAGTGGTCTGTGTCTGTTGTGCTATGATGCAAGTCATATTAGGATGGCCATAATTCAGCGCATGTTATATTTGCCACTCATAAATGCTCTTCTTTTAATGCTGGTCATAAACTTGTAACTGGCAACGATGTTAAACACCCTAGTCGTGTTTTGTAATTTAGCATTAATGAAGTCGATGCTCATTATAACAATCCCTATGGTTCCATCAAAAATGAAAATTATATGGGGTGTTTCTTGTATCCAAATCCGAGGTGGCCGACTTCTTTCTGTTCGTTGGCCAACATAATGGTCAGCTGCAGTGTCACGGGCTGCACCAATGCTGCCACTTTGCCATATAATTTGGTGTCGAATTTGGTAATTTTAAGGTGATGAGATGAGGAAAATGTTGGTTATGGTATTGGCACAAGAAGAGCAACTGTACTCGCCCAAAACCTAGACAAAGAAGTGACTTTGCCATATAAGCTTCACCATTATCTAAATTAATTCATTAATTATTGAAAAGTTACTTTCGTCATTAGAAACAAATAGTTTGTAAGCAGTTTGTGAATCGGGAAATCTGCTGTTGGAAACGGCAGCTCAAATATAGTGATCACAAAAGTGTAATCTATTATACAGTACTTTTATCTTGTTGCAGGCCCTGCAAAATCACTTCACGGGTCAGCTTTTGGCCACCCCTGATCTGAAGGAAAACATATAAATTGGGATGGTCATCACACATGAAAAACTTTTCCTACCAGTTGTTGCAGTGGAATGGTCGCTATAACAGGGGGTTGTTATAATGAGCATCGACTGTAATAATATTTTGTGATGTAGACCTACAGTATGCTTATGAATATTACTATAACATACAAATCTCTCAACCACTTTTCAATTTTTTTTTCCAGTGAGTAAACCAGTGCTCAGAGCGTGAGTATTCTTACTTTTGTATATTTGAACATCATTATTTCTATTTTCGAAGGGAAATCTAAATATATGCTTTTTTAAATATTGGGTGTGGCAGCTAGGGTTGATAAGATACTCGCCTAAAGTATGTTTAGATGTGTCGCAAGTTCGATACCTGGTTTGTCCTTGTCAGAAAACTTTCCTGACAGAGGGTACAACAGAAATGGCGACATGACCACAGAAAAAGATTGCTATCACAGGGGGTCCCACGCTGAGGGGTCAGCACACCAACCTCTCTCAGTGGGAGATTGTTAAAAAAACCCCAAAAGGCTGCTGTTTGGAATCGGCAATAAATTGTGGGTGCTGATCTAATTAGCCCTCGTGTAGAAAATGACTGTGGTGCGACGAAAATAATAAATTTTCAAATATTATTGTTATGAAAGTAGAAGCTTCTAAACTGAAAAAAGCTTGAAACTGAAAAAACTTTTCTTATTGGATGCCTTTACACATCAGTGGTTCTCACCCTTTTCTTACTCATGGAGCCCTTTTTAGTCTATTGCAGTGATATCTTGGCTAACGAATGCATCAGCTTATAAATTTTTCAACTAACAAAGAGTTTTTCATGAATTTTCTGTGTCTCGGCTAACAAACATTAACACAAAACAGCAGCGTTGCATTTTAACACCAATCATAATCAGAATTACTTCCACTTGTGCTCTTGATTAACTCATGTCCACTTTGGAATCATTTTCCAGATGAACCTTCATTTCTCCTCCTGAAATTTTTTTAACCGTTTCATGTAAAATGAATAATTCTACTAATAGGAAAAACATTGATAAAAAAAAGTGCCTGGATATTTAGAGCACACGTTCTTTCAAAGCAGGGTTCTTAGCATAAACTGGAGCCTTGTCATTCTAGAAGCTTATCTTTTCCATCTACGTGTACGAGACACAGAAATGTGAAAATGTGAAATCAAATTAATGATAACTTATTGATTTTGAATTCTAATCAATTCTGAAATTTTTAAAATAATTCTGAATTAATAAAAAAGTAATCATGCATAATTTTATAAATGTTTGCGGCGTTGAAATATAAAAAATATGAGTTAATAATCTCCATATTGTGTACTAATATTGGTTTTTCGTTTCTGTTCAGATTACTCCTGATATTTGATCATACGCTCATACAAGCTCTTGATTTGGTTGATCGTCGGATGGTCATGCATATCTCTTCGATGAGTGGTAGATCCATCTATCAAGTCCAGGGGAAATCCAGACGCACCTATGTATGTTTAAAAAGCAGCAACTACTGCACATGTCCCGCTTTCAAGTTCAGAGGCAAGTTTTTTTTATCATAAGTTCAAGTTTAGATTAAACTTTTCATCCAAGTATTGAGGCTATTGTGTATGTACACTTGAAGTTTAACACATGTTTTTGTGAAAATGTATTTGCAATGTATCGTGAAACACTTTTTTCTTCTTTTCAGTGTTAAGGAAAGGTGGCTTCATGGTGAGTTTTTTGTTCTTGTTTCTCTTTAATGCATTACATACTACACTATTGACTATCCCTTGCTCTCATCTTTTCATATGATCGAACCTTATACACACATTGATTTCAGAAAAATACTATGTGTATAGGATTTGGATTTTAATGATTTTGGCTCAAGAACCAACCAAGGTCATGCTGTACCAAACCGTGTATATGTTACTGCCAAAGCCAAAAGTTTGTCACTTGCCCAGCCAATGTCTGAAATTCAGGCTTTGGCTGGCCCTTATATATTGATTCCTATATATCCCTATGATTCGGGGTCATCGCCATGTCAGAATATTATTTTGTGATAATTATGGCCATTTGTAATTAGGCAACCTACATTATGGCAACCCCCCCTAACGATCAAAGAAATCTGAATATCAATATTTTAATGATCCATATACATGGTGTTGCCTTGAAGTGGCGATAAACTCAAAAGGGGTGATATTGGGTATCAAGAGGAACATGAATATTATTGCCTTTTTTTGATCCACTCGACATCACACCCTTCATAAGTATTTTTGCAATTTTCACCACTTCAACATGGTTGGCAATGCCATGTTCTGCGGCAATTTTTGTTTCTCTGTGTTTCTGGACCACTTCAAGGTGACACATTTACATATAAGAGCCGGCCAAAGCCTGAATTTCGAACATTGCGAACGGGCCGGCCCAGTTACTTTGGCCAAAGTTGCCAACTTCAGGCTTCGGCAGTAACATGTACAAATATAAGAATGGTATGTAAGAATATACCAGTGGTTCTTAAAGTGTGCTTTGTGGTCACTAATGTTTTTGAATTGACATTTTTTTAAATTATGAAGATTTATGATGTATTGTACTATCCATCATTGGATCATAATTATATTGCTTTCCAAGCGATAGACCACTTTTGGTTTGGAGGTGGGGGGGGGGGGATCAGGATCCAGGTTCGTGTTCAGTGTTTTTCATTTTACTCCAGTAAATGTAGTTGAAAAACTAGCCTGTACACATTATTTATGGAAATTTGAAAATATAATTAAAATACAGTATCAGTTTTTAATTTAACTGAGAATTTAACAAAGAAGTGTGCAGACTATCATTAATAAGCTTGTTAATGAACTACAAAAAACTGTTTTAAAGTAATTAGTGATTGTACTTCAAAATTATGACTTGTTAAGAACTACGACAAGATCAACAGAAAACTTGTTGTTTCTAAATAATTAACCTGGAAATCAAAACCATATCCTATTTTAGGATATTTTCAATAAAATAGTTATGAAATCCACTAGATATATATTACTTTTAAGACATTAAATTTATATTTAGGCTTTTTGAGGCCTTGAAATTCCCTACGGGGCATGCCTTTATGACAAGCCACCCCTGCCCTTCATTGTAAATCGCAAAGTTGCGTAATGAGTTCTCAGATGAGCCATTATGCCTTGATGGATGTGCCATGGAAGCCAAGGAACCCTTAAACACTAGCTAATTGCATCGTATGCATACCATGTGTGTCATGGAAATATTGAATTCGAACATACACCAATCTCCTGTGGCCATTCTTCAACAAAACACATTCAAAGGTGTTGGTACCATATCTCATGTGTTTGTTACCTGCGACCATGATATAACATGCATTGCTTGACAGAAATACTGGCATAGCTTCTCAAAACAGAGAGGTGGAACATTTGTTAGCAAGCCAGTCGAGGGCTACTGTGGCCATCTCATTAACAGCGGAACATTCTGTATTGAAAATTCTGTTCTTTGTATATCTACAGGGTGATCATAAAACAACTTTGTCAATACACAAGTCCCCAGCAGCTGCAAATATCAACAAATACGGATTAAATTCGAGATATAGGCGTTTCAAAGTATGTGCTCCAGAAGGAATATAAAAATATCACAGCAACAAAGTTTAAGAAAAATTCAGATGGCAACACACTCATACATTAAGTGATCGGCGTAGTGAAAAACCATTAGTGGTGTTGGAATGGTACTTGTAGCACCATAAAATGCAGACGCACAAAAAGAAAGATCTCACCAAAGGGCAAGTAAGCTAACACCTCGGAAGAGAACTTATGGCGACAGAAATGTGATCCGCATTGTTGTTTCTATGTTTCTTTGCCTGCGTCTAGTGCCAACAGTTATGGTGCTACAGGTACCCTTCCAACACCATTTATGTTTGTTTTTTTTCCAGCATTGGTAACTTTGCAATGCACAAGAATGAGTGTTTTCATTTGAATTTTTTTAAATTATGTTGCTGTAACCATAACTGCAAGAGTTAAAAAAAAATTATGTTTCTCTACTCATTCTCAAGCACATACTCTGAAACACCTGTATACACATGCATTCGTTGATTTTTGTGGCCACCACCCACAGGCTCACATATCTGCAAAGTTATTTTATGACCACCCTGAAAATAACAAATGTTCACATTATCGTAGTTCGAGCAATCAACGATTCGAGAATTTCTCTGTCGAAAAGGGCCATTCAAGTATTCAGTTATCATCGATGGTGGGGGGGGGGAGAGGTGGTGGGGGGGGGGTTCCGATTTGCTGACTTTTGATGAAAAGTGGGGAGGGAGGTTTGGATAATGCTTACATTATCAACCACCCTTTATGAAAGTATGAGTTAGGATTTAGAGGGGACAGAGCTGATGACAAAATTTTGCTGACAAGGAAGGGGGGGGGGGGTCAAAAATGGCTAAAAATTTGCTTACGTAATACTTAAACGGCCCCAAACTCAGATGAATTATAAGTGTAATCGATTCTTTTATTTGAAATTGTAGATTAATAAAAATTTTGCTCTTTTCAATTGTTACAGTGCAAGCATAAACTAGCCTGCCTCTTAGCCGATGCCATGGGTTTGAGTGAAGAAGTTCAATACTCAGAAGAAACTATTGCTTTAATGTTGGCAGCTCCGATATGATTATATATATATATATATATGAAGGTATTATACATTACGCTGAACATGCGTATGTTATGAATGTACTGTGATAAGTGTGTGTGTGTGTGTGCATCTTCTGACTAAAGGACATTGACGGAGAAATTGTTCCATGTCGAATGTATTTAATACATCTTGAGAACTCTGTACAAAAATTATTGTAACCATTTGTGCTACAACGATGATCAAATTTTTATATGTAATTGGATGCGAATCATAGTTTGTCATCAATCTTTGAACACAGAGCAGTGATTCTCAACCTATGGCCCTCTTGCGGTCCTGCGATACTCTGGAGGGGGGCATGGGTGAAAATCAGATGAAGGGGAGCCATGACAAGTGTTGAAGGGGCCAAAGAGAGCTGTGAAGAAATCATTTAAACAAGTGATGGGCAAGGGTGGAAAATCTGCTACAAGCTGCTTCAGTTTCCTACATTTTGCTACAATTTCTGGCAGTTTTCTATATTTTGCTACAAAAACACAGAAATTTTTCAATTCTGCATCATCTTACGCCAAAAACAAAATTTTATCTTCAGAAATTTTGAAGTTGCATCACAATAGAAGCCGATTTTTTGATAACATCATTTGTCCTCCCCACAATTTGATTTCTTGGGGGCCACAAATAGAACTAACTTGAGGCCCCTCCCCAAGATTCGGCGCTCAGGTATCTGACAACATATAAAATGTGGTCAAACTATGCAAATTTCTGCTCACCTGCAGAACAATGAAAGAAAAAAAAAACTTCAATTGCTGTTTCCAGCTATTTTTTTATGAAAAAAAGTTGAGACCTTTGATTTATGCATTCCTTATGTGAATTTTTTTTTAAATTATGTAGATTTTCTCTGATTGGCTGTATTTGATGCAACATTAGTGCATCCTTTAACAGAATAGAAAAGTTCAAGAAATTGCACAGGAAAAACAGCAATGACGAATCTGTCTTCATCGTGAGGAGTTGCGATGCAAAAGCTGTCGGTAAATTCTGGGTGTCTGCGATCATGGAAAAGTGACAAAATCCCGAAAAGTAATGAAATGAGAAATAGGGTTACGAAATAAGTGAAAAATAAGGAGTGAAAACAGATGCACTCGAATTGAATTTTTTGTGAAAATAGAATCATTCTATTAAATTTCTAATAGTTTAATCATTTTGTTTAATCTATTGTTTTTATTTCTATAGTTTAAGTTGAAAATAATTTAAGTCTATAGTTTTTAATCACTTTATCAAATTTCTTAGAATTTCCTATAAATATTCTAAGAATGGCCGAGCAAAAGAAGTTATCTTGAAGTATGTTGAGTCAAACTGACATAATGATCAAGAGCGAACTCAAAAAAAAAAAAATTATAATTTTAAATATGAAATAAGTAAATTCTGGTAAAAGAAGCAAGATCAAACATTCAAAAATGCTTGAAACTGATGAGAAGAAAAGTACAACTTAGACTTGTATCAGCGGCAAAAATACAGGGAAACCTGTCTAAAACAGACACCGTATGAGACGAAAACCTGTCGTAAGCAGGACAAATATATAGTCTAGTGAATAATCAATGTTTTTTCAATATTAGGAAACCTCTTTAAGACAGAAACTGTCTAACACGGAAAGGGAAGGCATATATATTTAGTCGATACAAAACCTTCTGAAACGGAAAGAATTTTTGTCCAAGTGCAAGTTTTTGTTCTTTGGATGGGAGGAAAGTTAAGCTTTTCTGACCCCCCCCCCCCCCCCCCCATTTTGGGGGTTAACTATTTCACTTCTTGCAAAAACTATGAATGCTTATTATCTATCTGAACTGGTTCTTGGGGTCCGGCTTGAGAGGGAGTTCGGATTTACTATTCAAAATTTAGTAAAACCTTGTTTAGCATTTCATTTATGATGGGAATGGTGACTTTTGTTAGAAAACACTTCTATTTCTTGGAAAAAGTTTGATAATTTTGGGAAAGTAGTATGCGAGGTAGACTGAATTATTGTTCACAATTCAGCGATACCGTGTTTTGGCTGTTGCAGAGATTTTCATTCAGTGTAGAGATGGCCACCAACCATAAGAAACACATTGAATTTGAACACAAAAATGGAGTTCGTAGAGGAGTAATAAAAGCAAAATTTATATATAAGTGTTACAGATATGCAGAATCTCTATTTTTTTTCACAAACGTTATTGGTTGTGGATCTCGTTATCACTGCTTTTTAAAAGGTATGCAATTTCTCAATTTTTATTTTAAATGCAGTGAAACTTTGCTACAGTGATGCTCGATATAATGATACCTTTTTTACTATGATAAATCCCTCTATAACGATATTTTTAGGAGATTTTTGAAACTGTTATGGAAAACGACAATTTTTTAAAATATTTCGCTCAAAATCATTTTGAATTTAATTTTAACTTCGTCACCTGTTTCTCCTTTTTCTGAAGGCATCTTTTAACATCAACATCTTGCACTGAAACATCACTGAAAGCTGAAGTAAGTTATTGGTATTGGTACTTTTTGTGTAAGACATGAAAGTGCAATATGGTGAAGTTCTTTACAGTGACAATGCATCTTAGTGAATTTTTATAATAAATTAATCAAATACAATTTTTTGCTGCAAATAAATACATAAAAGCACATTTTCTGATGGTATTAACAATGTTGATATAGGAAAGATGACAACAGCATGAATTTGATCGCACGTAAGGGTAATTTTGCCTCTTGATATAACAATCCATCTACAATGATATTTTTTCTTGGTCCTCAGAATATCGTTATATCAATGTTTCACTGTAATAAAAAAATTTCATTTTTGACGTAAGTGTTCATTCTATTGCTATTCAGGAGAACATTTTGTATTGAAGCTCAGTGCCGTCTTAAGGCATGGGCCCACTCGGGCACGGTCCGGGGGGCCTCAAGAGAAAAGGGGCCACAAAAATGAGATCTGGTTGAAATTTTCAGGACTTTGCCTGGTAGGGCCTCATAAAACTTGGCCTCGGGGCCCATGATGCTCTTAAGACGGCCCTGTTGAAGCTTAACTGTTGAATATGAAATTTCAAATGCATAGGTATTTGAAACAGCAAACGTGAAAAAATTCGAAATAATAATATACATGTCTCTGTTTACACATGTCGTTGGTTTATAGAATTTGGGGTGGATGTGCTCAAAACTCTTCACTGTAATTTCCCTATGAGTAAGTTTGTTTTTGTGTAATGTTTGTTATGTGTAGTGCTGCCATCTGCCACCAGTTTTTATAACTATGAGTGAAGTGTAATGATTGAATAATTAATCGTTGTAGGCCTGTTGCTCTCTGTGGCGAGACTTTTTAATGGGGAGATCAGCTCCCATATGCGCCTCGAAGTTGGGAACCACAGGAAACCAACTTCAGCCGACCACCACTATGACAATGGTAGGGTTCGAACCCGGATCCTTGCGATACGAGTCCGTCATTATGACCACTCGATCACCACAACGGCGATTAAAATAAAATTTCCTGCTAAAAAAATTAAACTTTCATTTTCCACCCCTTGATGGGAAAACTACAGCCCTTGTGCCAGATGTGGCCCGCTTAAAGACCTGCTGAAGGTTGTCTGCCATATCGTTAAGATAACGCTATAAAAATTTTCAATTTCAGTTTTATAAAAAACAGCCATTTGCGGGAAGGGGGGGGGAATGTTCCATTTTTTGCTTATGGAAAATATAGTTGTGAGAATTGAAATTTTTGCGTATGCAAAAAATGGAACTCGCTCTTATAAATATGAATAAAATTATTGAAATATACTTATTTATTTTCATAGTTGCAAAGGATAAACCATTGTGTTTCATTGGCAATAAAATCGTTGCAATCTTCAAAGTATACAACACATTCTGCCACTTTGTTTCAAAGCAAAAAAATTCCAATTATTAATCAATGATGAGTATGTTCCGCCCCTCCAATTTTTTTTCTTTTTTGGCTCACTCCTAAAAAAAAGTTTGCCCACCACTAATTTAGACAAAGAATAAGTGTTGGAGGGGGGGGGGGGAACTGTGACTACTGTCAGAATCCAGCAGAGCTGTCCATAGAACCAGGGCCCCTGTGGGCATGACCCAAGGCCTCACATTGAGATCTGGTACTATTTTTGAATGTAAGTATGTGCATGTGTGAGCTGTTACATTCAGCCAAGTATGGGACCCCCCCCCCCCTCAAAATATCACTTTGCCTGAGGACTCATTATGTTGAGATGGAAATGCGTATAACTCAAAAAGTAAACTCACTGAACTCTAGGGTTGGGCGGGTCAATTTAGTTGTTGGATTGTTGTTGGAGACAGAGGGTAGCAACTAAATGCTTGGTCAGCCAGCTTGACGCAGCTCTTGCAATGCTAAAAGAAGGGTTAAAGTGTGAAATTTTTGCCCCCTCATCCGATGCACCGACCTGTTTGCTCCCTCCTCCAGTTGCTGTTTTGGTTTGAGCATTCGTTGTATTACACACAGACATATTTTTCCGAAGCCATAGTGGGGGGGGGGGAGACTTGGGGGTAGTCTAGCCCCCTAAAATGTGCGAAAATAACTGAAGAAAAGGGAGAAGATAGCCAAATCTTTTTTTTTTTTTTTTTATCACTTTAGCCCCCTCTGAACAAAGTTTCTGGCTAGGGGGGCCTGTATTTTTCCTATATAATTCGGCTCTTGGGAGGGATGATCAGGGATGATCACCCACCTTCTGGATCTGTGCCTGGCTTAAGGTTCCAGATATCAATCTTATTTTTGTTCATTACAAATTCAATTTAATTAGTAGAGAGGGCCTCACTCTGTTGGTGTGTGGGGGGGGGGGGGGCTGGAAGAAAAAGTATGATCCAAATGGGCTGAAGAAAGTTCAGAAACACTGTGTTAGGGTATCAGTATCTGATGTTGTCTCAGCAGGATTGTAACTATGAGTTGGAATAATTTTTGTCTGGAAACTATTTTGCCAATCCGCGTTCCACTGTAAAAAACATCTCCAGGTGGCAATCTTGAGGATGCTTTTGCCATCCTATCCACAGAAAAAACATCCTCAACATTGCCACTTGGGGCAGTTCCCTTTCACAATTTAAGCTCTAGGTTTCAATTGGAATCCCAAAAGAGGCATTACATTAATACCTGCATGAATGAATGTCAGAACTCTTCCGCTGGACTTGTCCTGTTGTATTAACAATGCACTCAATTCCGGCCTTCAACTAGAGAAGACTACTGCTGTTGCAGGAGTCTGTCTAAACTCATTTTATAGCGTCCTAGCTTCCTGTTTTTGTGAAAATGATTCATAATTATGTGAAAAATAAGTAATTTTGCGAGAAACGAAATAATCTAGTTAATTTTGTAATCAAATGATTTAAAAAGAAATCATATTTCACATTTATGGTTTCGTTAATTTGTATTTTGTGAAGGGTTAGTTTTTCAGATTTCGAATTTCGCAAAGGGTCCAGAAACAGGCTCGAATTTTGGCGGGACGGACTTCTGCATTAGATGAATTTGACCTGATGTATAGTGCTATGCATCAAAGTGAAGCTGCCATCTATCTTTTGAAAGCTATCAATTTCCAAAACGAAAAATCAGCACATTATAGCTGTACATGAATATCATTATAAACGTTATGGTTTAAACAACTACTACTTTTACCTCAGAGTTGATGAAAAATAAATGGCAATACATAATGCACACACATCAGAAACTCAGTCATAAATACCTAAGGGACACGCATATATATGCATCTGACATGTACTAATAACTTATTTTCCTATGATAGGGATTCTTAACCGGCGGGTCTTTAGAGAGATTTCATGGATATCACAGTGAGTTTGGATGAGAAAACAACTTATCATTTTTACATTACTGTATACTGAATAGCATTTTGTAAAGATGTCTGTTGACCTAATCTTACTTACCGAAACGGCGACCCAGTCCATATTTCGAAGAATTTCTAACCGTTAGGTCACCGCCGGGGTGAAAAAGAGTATGACAGGGGCAGGAAGAGTGTGTGTCAAAGACAATGTGAATAATCAAAGTATCGAAAAATATACGTACACTTAAAAGCAAGGGCTGCAGGAAAAGAAAAATGTACATTGCAACTTAACTGGAGAAAAGGAACACAAAAGGTTAAGAACCTCCCTAGTTTATGAGGAGGTAGAGTTTAGTACTAGTCTTATTTGCCCACAGAAAATGAACCTTAATGAGGTGGTGGTGGTGAATCATATCCATTCTGTGTAAATTAACAGAATGATGCAAAATTCAGTATCCTCTAAATTAAAAAGAAATTGATACAGGTTTTTGGCGAAAAACAATTTATTTCATAAACTAAAGATTACAAATATCAATATATATACACATATAAAGCTCTATTATACATTTTGTAACTTGCAAATAATGAGTTGCTTGTCGTATCACTTAATATGCAGGGTGATTGCAAGTAAAGTTCCCTTTTACTCCGAGTATAGTTTTTCTTAAAACCTGCTTATATCCGAACACACAGTCACATTTTTATGATATCTTAATGAGACCATGGGAGAGAGATTTATGAAATTAAAAAAAAAAAGTTCAATTTTCGACCACCACGTGAAAAAGTGGAATTTTTAAAAAATTAAATTTACTCTTTTCCCATGGACTATATAGTGTATAACACTAAGTTTCAATGGAATACATCTTCTAGAACAGGCGCTACATTTATCTCAGCAGTGTATAGGACTACTGCTCAGACCTATGTAGCACCCATTTTGGTAGACATATTCTGTGAAAACTTGATATATATATATGTTATATGGACCATGGAAACTACAAAATGTAATAAAAAAAGTGCCACTTTTTCACCTGGTGGTCGAAAATTGAACTAATTTTTAATTTCATAGATCTCTTCCCCGTGGTCTCATAAGGTATCGTAAAAAATTTGCGGATAAGCAGTTTTTGAGGAAAACTACTCTGATTACACGGGAAGTTTAATTATAATTACCCTGTACACCCAATTAAGAAGTGACAAAATACCTGAAGCATTGAAACACACACATCATAACATCAGGAATGATTGGAAACACAGCGTTCCTACATTATAGCTTGAACATTTACATACGTAAAATATTTAAGCGGAATTAATTTAATGAAAAAAAACACCAGATTTTCTACATGTTATGACTGGAAAAAAAAATCAGACCTTTCACATTAATCAGAATCCTCAGAAGCCAAGCCATATTTGGCTGCATGTGAGGTATTGTTTCACAGTAATTATGAGGAAAAACATCTTATTGCTAATAGTATCTGCACGGAACGCATGTAATGCTCATGTTAGGAATAACTCAAAGAGGAGACAGTGAAGGTATGGGAATTGTGACTTTTGGTGTCCTTAAAAGTTTTGGATATTCACCATAAAACCACCACACACAATGTAAGTCTCAGACCAAGAGTTGGGCAAACCCGAGTCTCTACTGGGCAAAAGTATAGGCCTACCACGGGTGATATGAGTAAATAAAATTTTTCTGTGAATCCTGGCATGATAAATCTCAGGCATCATATTTACTAAAATATTGTCATCTGCGCCTAAAACTTCGGTAGCTGAATTAGAGTCTGAGGTACATGCAGAATTTTCTGAATCCAGGTATATGCTTTCTAATCAACTTGGGAAAAGGTAAGTTCCAAAAAAAACCCTTAAAATTATTTTAGCCTTTTTTATTGGGGGGAAAAATGCTTGGCTCCTAGGCCAGCATTTACACAAGAGTGCCAAAATAATAAATATTCTATCCATAGATAAGTTCAAAAATGACTACAAAACCCATAAAAACATTGAAAGCATGTATAAAATGATATTTTGAGATATTTTTTGTTCCTGATTTGTCAAGCCATGTTATAGCATTAGAAATCATGATCACACAAAACAGGTTTCTCTGGTAGGGTATGCTATAGTTATTCGCACTAGATCTGCCCTGATGAGCAGTTTAGCAGGAATAAAACAGAGTATCTACAATGCTGTTCAAAGAAGCTTCAGGACGTCAAAATGGCTAGAGTACCCATGATGTACAAATCAAAAAGCAACAGATGAGGATCTGACTGAATCAATCATTGCCACCGGATAATTACAAGCAACATATCTTACCAGTAAAGAACGCTGTGCTTTGACTAGGATTGCAGCATTCACACAAGAGTCCCAATACAATATTCTTTCCATAAATAAGTTAAAAAATGACTACAAAACCCATAAAAATATATTGAAAGCGTGTATAAAATGACTAGAAGCACACGATATTTGACATGTAAAATCATTAAGAAAGAAAACACATGACTTGTCTATTTAAAAAAAAACTATGAACACTCTCACATTTAGATACAGATCTGTTGATTAGCTTCTATGCGAAACAAATTTTTGATCCAAGTCAGCACTATCCTAAAGAAAACACTCATACAAAACCATAAGAAATCGTACCATGAGCACAGCCATTTATGTGTATGTACATAGAATAATATTCTTCAAAATAGTTAACAATTATCATCTCAGTTATTATATCAGCGCAAACAACATCATGGATTTTACCAACAATATGCCATATGACAGCTCGCTCTGATTCCACTGAAATGTATCTCTAACAAGACCAGCCTTTCAGAACTCTCCCTGGGATGGGGAGAAAAAGTAAAATTTGGTCATCAAGTCCATGGTAAACTGTTGCAATAGGATATCAAAGTACCACTGAAATCAGTCCTGAGGTCATTCTACTCAATACGGAGGAACAGAGTTGTTCAATATCACTTAACAATATCAGTCTGGTTGCAGGGAAAATTATATGAGGTTTGCTCAAAACGTTAGAGTTTTTAATGCATGAACCATTGAAGCTAGGGAGACATGGTTTGGTGCACGCATTTAGGCGATCCCAGCGCACTTGCAGAAGCTGCCAGTCACTAGCAGACCACAGATGAGTGAGGAAGAGTGAGCTCTATCACATTCTTGTTTTCGACAAAATGGCAGGAAAAACTTGAACAATTCTACTGCATTAATTGTGATGGAGCTGCCAATTGTGACGTAGAACTTCTTGGTGGTTCCTTGGTGATGGTTGTGCCATGCGGTACACTGTATCTCTTGAAGACCAAATTGCCAGTCAAAATGGAATGAACAGATCCAATGCTAATACTCACCTCGTCTGAAAGTTCTGTGATTGGAGTGAGTGACCAAACGAGCTCATTTCTAGATGCTGCGGGCCTTTACCAGAAAGTGCTTCACTGTCGATTAATGTGTGCCATCTTTGAAGCAGTTGCATTGCCCCCCCCCCCCCCAGCATCAAAGGTGGAGTTGACTGATCTAATGTATATATGAATTGACATCATCATCCTGCCCCCCCCCCCCCAGACTTTCAAGTCTATCTCCACCTATGAGCAGTTGTATCACTCCTTTATCGGTATGCTGCCATTATCTCCAAAGGTCTGTTGAATCTTGTGGATTGTTTCCACTCAGGATTCACTAAGCTTCACCCAAAATTTAATGCAGTAGAATTAAAAGTTTCCCTGCCAATTTTTCAAAAACGGAAATGCAACATGCTCACTTACACTTCCTCATTCATCAGCAGTCTGCCGTGACTTACAGCTTCTACAGGCAGGTAAAAATTCAAGCATGCACATTAAGATCGACGACATATGGACACTAAACTATGCCTCCTTAGCTTCATTGGTTTACACTCGAAAAACTATGGTCGGACGTATTGGCTTAACCTAAAAAACTTGAATAGATGTGATTCTAGTACTAGACAAATAAAATTATCTCCCAACAAATTGAGTAGATAAGCGCCATGGGTTCCAACAAACTTCAAGTTATCCATTGCATTTCATCCTGAAAGAATGAAATGCAATGTGATTCAGTCGTACTACCTGTCGTGAACGGCAATGTTTGGCAATATTTGATGAAGAATCGGTTGATGAATGAATATGTGACAAAAACGATCATGAAAACATATCGGTTCACACCTAAAAAAATTTAGAACAATCCTACCAAGAATTTCCCAGGCTATCACCAAAGTTACTAATACCAATCAAATTCACAAGAATGAAAAAAATACCATCTACTGACATCATGACATCACATTCTTCTAAAAAGAATTGTAGCATGTTCGTTAACTTGCTCCCCTGGTGTTTATTTAAGATTTCCATTGAAGTGCATATAGTTTTATGTCCATAGGTATGAACAAGAAGCGAAAGAGTACAGCTGATTAGATACTCTCTTTAAAAATGCCAATTCGTTCTAAACATCTTTTAATAAGTTTCGCAGAGAACTTAAATTTTACATGTGTCGTCAGATTTTCATTATAAGAAAATATTTGCATCCCACAACGCCATTACCTGCTTTTTCTTACAAGTTGAATGATATTTGCTCGCTACTGACAGAAAGAGAGAGTTGGAAACATAAAAAAAGCAGAAGTGGATGGATTTTGGACGAAGCGAAACTTATCACATTCATGTGCTACTAATATGTGATAGGTGCTAATAATTTGTGACTCTTGCTACTAACAAAACTGTGACTGTGCTACTAACAAAAAAGCGTGAGTGTTATAAACAAAGTCAGACTTACAAGTAAATTCGAGCATCACAAAGAGCATAGCGTAGCTCAAACTAGGGTCAAACAGCAACTACCTGTTCTTGAATCTATCCCACCTGCAGAATCCACTTTGATTCATTAATTTGAAGTTGGATTCTTGCAAAGGTGTCTCACCAGTATTTCCTCGATTAGTGCCATGACTATGAGCTCCAATGACTTTCAATTTCATCAAGTATAGCATGTTTTTTAAAAAAACTTGTCGAATGCTAAGAACTGTTCTCTTGTATGCTATGCTCCAGTGATGAGTCAAATTCAACTCGTTTTCATGGACTGATCTTCTCTTACATCTAATCTGCATATAACACTACAAGTACAAGCCATTGACCAGATAATCAGCGTCATGCGTTAGGTTTCGGCCCCTACGTATAGTTTTCCTCCTTAAAGTTCGTAGTCTACATCCGACCAAAATTATGAATACGGTGGTAATGATTAGTCCCATCGCAACAACGATGACAGTGTTGTTGCCTTCCGGCGCATGAGTCACTTGCGTGTGTGAAGACGATTCAGCACCCGTTGACAATTTCTTAGCCGAGATACCACCGACTACTGTCTGGGGCGCAGCAACGTTGTTATGCAGCAGCTTGTGATGGAGTTTAGGTTCAGGATGGTGATCCACGGATGCCACATTCAGTTTTGGTTGGGAATTGCTTTCGTGTTCAGGAGCTTGGGGGAAAAAAACCAATATATTATAATTATAAAATGGTCCACATAAAGAAATGCTTTCAAGTTTACGCCAGTTTTTACAATATATAAACAAAAATAAAGGCCAATGAAGATTTTTTTAAGCCTAACATATTTCGAAAGACAATGAGTGTCATCTTCAGAGAAAGAGACGACCAATAATTAAAACATATGATCACATTGTCCTTGACACCAATCCCATCAGGACTAGCTGGACACTTTGTCATTGCTCATTGGAAAAAGTGATAGTGCTATCAATTCTCAGATGCTAAGGTCAATGTGAAGATGAGCTAGTTGTGCTTTTGGCTAATAATAGGTCATTTGCTGGTTGGCTGCTATTGTTCAATCCTATTGGTTGAGAACAGACATGGTAGAAACAATCCAGGTAACCAATCGTGCTAACTTTATGAAGACATCTTCTTTGAAATGTATTGGCAGATACAGAGGAGAAGGATGACCATGCGTTCAGTAGAAAAATTGTATTATTGGCATAGGTGGAAAATAGATATTCACTCCCCCCTCCCCCTACCTGAAGGTGCTTATATCCGATTATGTGTATCAAAGTCTACAAATGATGAATCTACACCAATTGTTCTAATACAGTGAAACCATGATACTTGATCAAAAAATCGAGAAATCCTGCTACAACAATATTTTTTTAAGTCTTGTTTGAAAATGTCTACACTCAGATGTTAAACTGCCGCCTCTCAATAATAATCTCTCTACAACATTATTTTTGCTTGGTCCACAGAGTATTATATTGATGTTTCACCATATCAAAGAAACACTCATACATTTCAAAAGACCATCTTCAAAAACGTCAAATAATCTGAATAGCTGACGGCGCTAACTTTTTTCTGTCATAAATTGGCGATGATCAGCTTGCTGTCCCATTTTTGTCTGGGGGAAATACAGTCGCCACCATATCTCTACTCTGTCTTTTTTTCAAAAGCAAGGACAACCTTCGGCCCGAAATAGATGTTCCTAAAAGAAGTATTAATACACACAACACGATAGATGCATCAGTTCCTGATCTGTGAGCGGAAATCATATCCACGTATCTGGCCCATAAACTGAAAACCTTGTGTACCTTTGGCTGAGAGGTTGGTTCGCTTAAAATGCGCACACAAAGCAAGAAATTTGTTTCGAATGATTCAACATTCAGACAACATCTCATTAATCAGTGTTTACTAAAGTGGGCAATGGTCTGGGGGGGGGGGGGGTAAAAGTTATGGGTAACATAGGATTCTATGGCTTGATGGGGAGAGAATTTTTTTTTGATAAAGGTGGTGATGGAACAAAAAGTTCGGAAACATTAGATGATCTGAGAAAAATGTGGTATTTATTACTCCAAAGAGAACAAAAACAATAAACATCTCACCTTGCACGAGATGCATATTCCCTTTAGGTTTAACCATCACAGGTATAGGAGTATGACCAGAACTTACAAGCAGGTGGTCTGACATATGCATAGGCTCTTCTGCAAACGATGGAAAAAAAAATCAAACACAGATCAGTGTGGTAGGAATTGTCTGCCAACAAAATGAAACATCATCACATATAGAGAGATGTTCTCAGCCCAAGATATCAAGGAAACAGTTATTTTCCAGATATTATGCCGACGTGAACTCGGAAAGAAAAGTCATTACCTTTTCTTTCCGAGTTCACCTCGAAATAATATTCGGAAAATAACTGTTTCCTTGATCATAACATATGTTAACTTAGCAGCATTTCTACAACCGAATTCCAGTGATTAGCACTATTATGAGATGTTTACGAAAGAGTTCAGATTGATTTCGACCACTGAAAATAGAGAAACATTAGGTATGCAAGACTTTTGATGTTCAGCGATGAAATGAAATCTGTGTGGACACTCGTCTAAATTTTGATCACTTTAGAAAAAGTCTGACCCAATGGCACAGGCCTTGACGAATTAGGAAAAACAAAATCTAAAAACACAACAATATTTTTTCCCAGAGCCAGAAATCACACATAGAAAATAGTTCCAATATAAATTTTCTTAGTTGACATAGCAACCTGGCACTTTGGATTTGTCAAGCCTTGTGCCCAATGGTTCCCCCACTTTTCATGTTTACATTACCCTTTTGAAACATATATACACAAGCCTTGCGCACCCTCAGAAATGCATTTAAGACAGGTCTTGCATTACCCCCTCCTCTTAAACTGTAAAATGTGATGCGTACACCCCCTTTGAAATGCATAGGAGACTACTATAAGTTGTAGGTGCACATAATACTATAGGAATGCATAGAAAGCTTGCTAATGTTTTTCTAATAACTTTACTCATTTCCCATGATTGCTAATTATTTCCCGCATACTAGTACTGCGGTATGTATATCAGAGCTTGGGACTACTAGTCTAACCCATTCTTGGCTCTGGCCATGGCTTCAATTTTCTTCCCAATTTTTCTGAAGAGCCTCTAAGCATACCCCAACAAACAAGGCCATTTTTGAATGTTAAAATCTCAAACAAGATCAGCTATGAGAAAAGAATATTACTCTTGCGACGAGCTCATAAGGTTTTGTCAATCTAACTATGAATCAAATTTGTGTGTTCATGGATATAATCAATTACATATCATACAGAAGATAAAGCAATTGCAGAAAATCAATAATTTGGAGACTTACTATGCAGTGCCTGCAGCTGCTGGCTCAAGCTTTTCCTAATAGCCTCATCCCTTTCGTACATATGAGACATGTCGGCAGCAATCCTTGAATTCGGTATGTTTATATCTGGCGCTTTGATTTCGGACATGATCCTGTAGCTTGTTCTTGGAATATCTGCATACTGGACATACGATTGTGACCTCAAGTCTTCGGGGCTTGGCATGTAACTGTCTTGATCGGAGATGACAGGTTTAGGCTCGTGTAGACTGTGTGATTTGTGAACTTGCCTGTGAAAAATTGAACTGCCATTATTATTTTAAAATAACGCCAAATATCAAGAAATTTTTCATTCACTGAGACAGAACTTTCATTTTATGGTGCCATAATATTTTTCAACAGCAGTTACGAGCATGAAAAATGAGTAAATAATAGAGCAATGTACTTGATAACTGGTCGATCGATAGGTATATACTCTTCATTCCTGATTGGTTTCGGCTGCATCCTTTGACTCTCGTACGGCTCTTCTCTGCTAGAATAACTCGCTTGTTGACTAGTGGATGGCAAGTTCGGCTGTGGGTAATCTATATAAAAGGAGTGATAGAACACTTTTAATGTAGAAGGCATTATCAATCAGCTCGTTACAGACATCTGACTGAAATTTTTTTTTTTTACTGTACGGTTCCAACTAAATTCACGTATCTAATAATCAGTTTCTAACAACACATGAAGCATATACAGCTGTGGAAGCCGTCATTATCATAATAAAGTTTTTTATTGATCATTTTTCTCAAATTTCCTGCTCACAAGGTGTTATTGCAGACCATGATTTACACTTTATATCTAATTGTGAATGAGTACATTCAACTGACAAATTGGTTGTCTAACCATGGTTATATTACTGGAGAGAGAATGACGTTTGCAGTCTCCACCTTGGCAATACTGAGAATGCTGTCCCAAACATCCGAAGATCATGTGCGACATGTTTACTGTCTTAGCGCAATCCACATTATTTTCTTATGGCATCCATTGAAGTTCGTAGACAAGTGAGGAAGGAAGGGACTGTTTATTTTTTTAAGATTTGCAATTATGAAAGAAATAATTCCCGAATTGATCAAAGAAATAATTTCTGAATTAATGGAAGAGATAATTCTATAATAAATGAAAGAGATAATTCTATAATAAATGAAAGAGATAATTCTATAATAAATGAAAGATAATTCTATAATAAATGAAAGAGATAATTCTATAATAAATGAAAGAGATAATTCTATAATAAATGAAAGAGATAATTCTATAATAAATGACAAAAATTATTCTACAATTAATATGAAATAATTCTGTGATTAAAAAAAGGGATAATTCTATAATTAAAGAAATAAATCCAGAATTAATCAGAACCAGAACTAGAGGGAGGCAAAGGGGGCAAAATTCAGTGGGGAGGCAGTTTTAGATGGGAACAAAGAACACCATTATAAAATTATTGAACTTTAAAGTTGTGGGGGCGGCAAAAATCCTAGTTACAGCCTCGAATTAATGAAAGAGATAATTTAATCTTTTTTTTTTGTCTTTAGTTCTCTATTATAATCTGGGGGAAGACAATTAATTGCAGTCTTTAGAGATTGAACATTTCAATTAAGAAATGGCCTGGTACAAATTATGCATTATGTGGGTTGATGTGAACGCAAATTTTCCAAAAAACACATTTATCAATTTTTAAATACTATAAAAATTCTGCTGCCAATTGTATTTTTTTCCACTAGCACTGAAAGTATTTTTTTAAATATTTTAATATAAAATGCTGGTAGACATTGCATATGCTAATGTTTTCCATTGAAATGCTCTTTTCTCAAGAAAATATGTTTTTTTTGTCAGGTAAGGAAAATTTTTTTCAAACACCACTTGCTCAAATGTCTTGAAGCTTGGTGTGTGTCTCTCAGCACAGAGGTGTTACATGCTTTAACAAAGGGATTAAAATGATTTGAAAAACACAAGGCAGGGGATTTTTCCCATAGGAAGCCAAAATTATGCACCACCACTACTTAAACATGTCAGGTGATATCCTGATATCCTTGTATTCAATGTTGTTTCCGTCGCTGTGCAGCTCTTTTCTCCCTTTAGTAATATAAGCTCGATGTGCCTAACACAGCGGTTCTCAACCGGTGTTCTGCAGAGCCCTTGGGGCTCCATGTGCACTTCCCAGGGGCTCTGCGGCCTCTCGAGGATAATAAAGTAAATCAATAAATTTGATAAACAAAAAAAAAAAAGAAAAGAAAAGGCCTAAAGGGTACCACCATATAAATAATATACTAAAAAGAACTCGAATTAAACAGGGCTCCGCTATAGAAATTATACACAGAAAAGAGCTCAGCGAGTCAGAAAAGGTTGAGAACTGCTGGTCTAACCCCTCCTCAGTCGGAGTGGGGGCACTTACTATTGTAGCACTCTGTGATCTTGTCAATGAAAAGTCTCTCCAGAGAGCTACATCTTTTAAAATTAGTGCAGAGTAATCTGTTGAGTTGTGTTGTTTCTGAATTTGGAAGAGATGGTGACACTTCTTAAACCACATAACAGACATTTCTCAGAAACAAACTTCACATTAGGCGCCAATATGCACAAACTAATTAGAGGTTCCTCAGAGGAATGTTTACAAGATGCATGTGCGGTTTAGTAGTGGTCATTTCAACACCATTTTTTTGGAGTATATTTGTATCCAGAAGGATTTTGATGATGACTAGGCATCTATCAAATTCACAATATAACTTGTTATCCTTTGGTACAGAATGAGAGAGAGATTTCTGATGTCCTTTTCCAATGCACATCAAAGGGGTGGGGGAAACATCAATTATGCCAAACTACAACTTAACCGTACATGCACCTCATAAACATTTCTCTGGAATTTCTAACAAATCTGCAAATGCCGGAATGTGTGTTCTGAGTGTATGTGTGCCCCTTATGTATTTATGTTACCATCTGCCTTCCCTTTTCTGAAGTAAAGATGGAAATGCGTGAATTTTCATGTTAAGTCAGTATCGCGTTATAGGTCTGCCTGTTCTTTGTGGAGAGATTTTTCAAGTGGGAGGTAAGCTCGTATTCACACCTAAAAGCTGGAAAACTGCAGAAAACCAACTTCAGCCGACCACCACTACACTGTCAATAGGGGTCGAACCTGGATCCTCAAGACGAGTACAGCACAATGCCCACAAGACTGCACAGCGAAAATTATACAAGTCTGCGTATCTTAGATCCAATCACATAGGTACCATTTCCAGAATTGAGAAATCTGTAGCTGGTCAAATGATACAATGTTTTTCTGCCGAAGAAAACACATCAAACAAATAAAAGGGAAAAATGGAGATTACTTTGAGGGAGTGCACAACGTGGCTATTTACCTGGGATGTCCCAGTATTTTTGACCGTCGTGACTGTATTTTTCATAAAGATATCCTGTTTTTTACCTGAATGAAAATCGAAATTATAGGTGTAAATGCTTTCAATTTACCCGGAAGCCTTCCAATTTTTTAGCTTCTATTCGGAAACTAGATTCTTTCAATTTTTTGAATATTTATGAATTCTATGAAAAAAAATGTTTAAAATGACTAATATGTGAGAAAAATATTTATACATTCATAGTCAAATTATCATGACATAATTTATAAAGTGACAAAATAATTTTAATCCTTGTGTGTGATTTCAGTGAACAATAAAAATTCAAGAGGCCGCATTGAAAATGCAGGGCATTTTTATTTTAAAAAGTTGGGATGGCCAAAATTATATGAAAAAACAGGAATGTCTCAAGAAAATAGGTCATATGGTCAAACTATTCAATCTTTGATTGCGTTTGAAATGCTGAAATTTGAAATAACTGAAATTTGATGCATTTGAAAACCTGTAGTATAATTTTCTACGAGGTCATGTGGCAACCATTACAAAACCAACAAACATTCGCAGAGATCTTGTTTTCAATGCGCTTGCTACTCACAATGACCTAAAGCTCCTATACAATCACACCTTAAGTTCCAATCACACACTTTGCTCAACTGTCAAACAAACGTGCCATCTTGCGATTTGAGATGATAGCTACTTGCTTATGGTGGAACATGTTTTGCTGCATAAAATATTGTACAAGTAAACAGTGTGGCTAAATGTGCAATTAATTAATAAAATGTCCTCTGGTGGCAATATTTGAAACTAATTTTTTTTTATTCGCTGGAAGAAAAATTCTCATCCCTTTATTAAGCCATTTAAATACAAAATTTCACAATTTTCTGATGAATAGTTTCAGCTGTAGGCAGCTTTTTAATTATGAATACACTGTACTTTATTTCCATTGTACCAATTCAGTAGAATTCCCCCAGGGGAAATTTGACAAGGTATGGGTATGATTAAGATTAAGTAGTAGTATTAGCCAGGATCATAATTACAGCCTGGCAACTGACACGATGTCCAGAGCTTTAATGGGTCCCCTCCAGTTAAGATAATTAAATATGGGGGGGGGGGAAATCAGTATCTTGCACTTCAGAGATTAATCTACCTCGGTGCCTTCACTGTCTATGCCTTAGCCGCATCTGGTGACAGTCTTCATCTCTTTGCGGTCCAGAAGTTTATTTCGATACTCTGTTGGTATCTCACAGCGACCACCCCTGCAATAACAATTACAGGAAGGCTCCCCCATGATGCTAGCTTATGCCACTTTGTGAATTTTATGCAATTTGCTGACATGCCAAATTCACTGGGTTCTTGTAATCATAATGGACCATTATAGAAATGAAGTATCACTGTTTTTCCGATGCGATTCCACTTCCATATAGGATTGCAAAGTATTAAAGCATATGACACAATATTTTGATTTACACAGCAACTTTTTTTTGATTCGAACATAAATATATAATGACTTAAATCAAATCTCACCATTGCTGATGTAACTGCTGCTCGGCAGTTGATCTTGCTCTGAATACACAGGATTGTCCTCTGGGTGGTAATTGTCGTAGACAGTTCTGTCATAATCTGGATACGGGCTCTTTGGAAATGTTTCGCCAACCCTCTGATAACCATTGTCATATCCGCCATAGCGTTGGTCAGGAGCGGAGGCTTTCATCTGGTATCGTTCATAATCTTCCGACCACCTGCTCGGGTACTGAAGCCTAGGATCATTTGCGGCCATAAACTTGCTATGTCTATGTGAAAACGGTGAATGCAAGGAATCTGGAAATCAAACAAATGAAATCATAGAGCAAAAAGAAAAGAAAAAAGATTACATGCATTAGAATGTAGCGGAATGAAATGAGACCAACTAGGGAAGCAAATATTCACTCACCATCAGGTGGGGTATCATAATATAATCCTTGCTGACTCTTCGGACTCTTGTACCCTTCTCTATAAATAGCAGCCTCGTCTACTGCTCCTCGCAGAGCTTGCTCTGGTTCACTGACTATATGATGCTGATGAGCTTGATGCTTGCTCGGAGCGAGAACAGCAGGCTTCACGTGTGTTATTTGCGGTGGAGGAGCGGGTGTCAGAATCTGAGTGATGTGAACAGTCTGGTGTGTTCCCTGCTCTCTTTGTTGTTGCTGCGGTTGAGCGGGAGAAGGACTTTGCAGGGACGGTCCAACCACATTAACAGGAAGTATTTGTGCCTCATGTTCCATTGATGCAGATGTTTTCTGAGATGGTACTATCTTCAGAGCTCCTGAAATGAATGCGTCTTTATGAGCAAAGGATTATTAAGGAATCAGAATTTTGAAATTAGTTTTTAAAGCAGTGTTTACCTTTCAGAGGGCAACGGAGCTCCGCACTCTCATCACTTCCATCAGGACACTGAGGTATGCCGTCACAGACATTGTATATGGCTATGCACTCGCTACTATTCAAACATTGGAACTGGTAATGTCTGCATTTTGGTGCTGCAAATAAAAACAAAATGGCAAAAAGTGCAAGAGGCAATTTTGAAATGCAATGTTTTGCTAATGTACTCTGCAAGAGATAAGAATTTAAAAATTTTTGCGGTATCCATGTTCAATCTTCAGACAATCATGACTTTCGGCAAAAACGGTTCAACCCCTTGAACTAATGCAGGTACCGGTTGGCCATCAAGAAGACCGCCAATTGCTGATAAGAAATTAAGGGGAACTTTATGAGAGAGTGTTTTGATGTGTGATTAAAAAAATCAAATTGTTTCTTAAATCACGATCTAGAATGCCTCACTACAATCAGAAGTGCCCTTTATATAAAAATAAATTGCTCAAATTTGAAATAGATCCAATGGTTGTCCAGATGACCAAACAGTTGTTGCCACATTGACATAGCACTGTAGGCAGAGATACACACAAAAGACGGGGTGGGGGGAGACAACTCATGATGATGCCAACTCACACATATATATGCATATAGTGGCTCCACCAGAGAACAACCGCTAGGCTAGGCCATGCCCCTAATATCGGATTATTATATGCTCAACCCATGATATGCAGCCACATGTGGCCTCAAACCTAATTTTGCAAAAACGAACTATGCTACTTTACCGTACACCAACTCTGGTCACATATTGTCATGCTGGAATTTCCAACCAGTGGAGTTGGGTAGGAAATGAAGGTGCTATATATTGGCCTAGGATCTGTAGGTAAGGAACTTGTATCTAAGGTTCCATGCCTGGATTCGAACCTGTGGATCTCGACAGTAACCTTTATAGTGGAAGATGAGCATCTTACAACTGCGCCACTCAGGACGCTAAACAAACTACGCTGCAGCTTAGGATAAATTAAATTATTTGCAGTGCAGTTCTGCTTCACTTGAGTGGTCCGTGGCACAGTTTCAGAACACTCAAGCGGCCTGCCAAACATTGCAAGATAATTTAAGTGAGACATGGCATTTTCTACAGATCACTCAAGTGTCCCGTGGCAAATTTTCAGATCAGCTAAGTAGCCAGCAGCTTATTTCCAAATCACTAAGGCGACCAGTGGCGCAGTTTCAGAGCACTAAAGCAGCTGCATCACATTTTGAGATCACTTTATTGACCTGTGACAGTGCTGTTCCAGATCACTAAAGTGTCCTGCATTTTCGAAAAGATTGAGAACCTGTGCTGTAGATCCGTTGTAAAAGTTTTCCAAACTTTTTGTTTCATCGCCCCTTCTTAAAATTTTTCTGTCCAATTTCTCTCCGCTGGATCCATTCTATCGCCCAGAAGGGAGCCATATTGCCCACTTTGGGAAAACACTGAGCAGTGTTTTCTACTATGATCTACAGAACTGTAGATCATAGTTAAGCTGATTCTGGTACGAAATCACAAAAATGTGGTTTTCAGAGAGAACCACATTTATTAGCCAACCAATCATATATTAGCATGCATGGAAGGAAAGGGTGGGGGAGAAATTCAGATAGAGAGTCAAACTATTATAACAACATTTTTATTTATTAACTAACCTTCGACGTTTCCTTTTGTTTGACCGAAGGATGTGGTAGAAACAACTGGGATAGGAGAATTAAGCGCAGCAGCAGCAGTAGTAGTAGCCAGTACCGTCGTACTTGCAACTGTCTGAGAGGAAGCCTTCTTTTCTTCCTGCTCCTGTTTCGCTTCTTTACTCCACTCTTTGAGATCGTACAGGTGCTGGCTCATCTTAAGGAACGAGCTCGAGTAGAAGTTATGGGTGGTGAACTTGCAACGAAAATCCGATGGCGGGCCACAGTTGAAGATGAAGCAGCTCCTTCTCATCTGTAACGAGATATATATTAAACAGGAATAAGCTAGAATTTAAAATTTTGCAGAAAGAAAAATAGAATCGAACATCGATTTAGTGATTGTAAACCCCCTCACTCAAAAAAAAAAGCCACTAAAAAGATCGGCAATAAACTGTGTTTGATGTCACCAAATGGTGTGATTCAGTACCATCAAGTGTAGCCACAACATCCATACAACTTTTCACTTGGTTTTATGGAGGTAACCCCAATTGATTCTCCTCAAACCATTTCTGTTTGAGTTTGCGCCAACTCCAAAATGAACAACATACCATCTTTCAGATAGACAAAGTAAAAATAGGGGTTTGGAAACTTCGTCCACAACATTTTGCCTTCCCTGACCATATTAGTGACAGTATGATCCAGTGTGTGATTGACTGAGTTAGTGAGTAACCATATGTGAGTGATCATATGAGTAAGTGTGAGTGACTGCATGGTTAAATGAATGACCATATGAGTGATCATACTCACTTGGTGTCTTATATGGTCACAATGTCACTCACTCATGGTCACAGAACCACTCAATTGTTCTCATAAGGTTGCTCACCCCCTTCAATTGGTCACTCATACAGTCTCACTTACTTGGTCAGTCAGTTCATCACTGAATGGTAAGGGCAGGCAAAATGTAAGGGGCGAAGCACTAGAAGCAAAATTTTATTAAACCCTAAAAATAATTCAGGCTTTGATTTTAGATATTTTCCGAAAAATGAACATTTTTATTTCACTTCGATTAAGGTCTCTTTCACATGGAGTGGATGTGGATATGCATGCCCTTTCACACTAAAGATATTGCCCGCATCTTTAGTTTAAAATTGGTGCATAAAAACTATTTTTTTGCAATTTTTGTAATTATTTTTCTCCTTCACCCCCTGATTCAGTGCCCATAGGCAGCCTAGAGCCATTACTTGGTGGTTTAATCTAGAGTCCCATAGAATTATGGGTATAAAGATGCCTTCATTCCGATCCTCACAAGTAGTTGATGCGAGAAAATATCTTTAAATGTTTTCAAAAGATTTTGAAAAAAAAATCTAAGATCTGTCTTTTCGGAAAATATGAAAGAAAAATTCCAAAAACATCCAACAATGTTCCAAAAAAAAAAAATAATTCAGGAGATATCAAAGACTTTGCAAGTAGAAAAAAAAGGGGAGGGGTTGGAGACTTTCAAAATGTCTGTGTTTAGAAATATTCACATCGCAACTCTGTCTTAGGCCAGGGTTACACTATAGGCCTAAAAGTTTTATAACAATTCTTTCACAAATGCAACCAATGCATTTGCTCAAATGCAACCAAAAAATTTATTGGTTCTGATTCTCAAGTTTTATAAAATAACTTTCATTTTAATTTTGGTCCCGTTAGTAGCCGTTGTTGGCAGGTTTTATTGTATAAAATTGTATGGACAAAAGGCAGTTAAAGTTGCTATATCTCCTTTATCTCAGAAGGAAACGGAGGGATAGATGTATGTGGGTACATCACATTGATGAATAGGGACCTTCATATGGTGTTGTTAAGGGTATTTATGGCAAATAATTAAAAAAATTCCATGCAAAATCATCTTTAAAAGTAGCCAAAGATGCGGACGAATTTGACCCAGACCTGCGTCGTGTATAGTTCCATATAACAAATGTACAAAACCTGTATGTGCGGAGCACGCACTTAGGTTTTGACACATGCGGATGCCATCTGGACTCGCATGAACACTTCAAAGTTGGGGGCACATTTCGCATCGTCTAAAATGCTCCATATATTCCAATTGTTAAAACTTCTTCCAGACCAAAGTCCGCTTCGTGTGAAAGGGCCCTAACTGATGAACTGCATGCCATATAGCTTAATGCTCTGTTTTTGTCGTGATGAAGTACAGCCAGACAAAGGAGACAGTATTTTAAGTCAGAAATCTGGTGAGCCACATTAATATGCATTACAGTTGCTGCTGCAATCTATCTCATATGTTAAGAGATCAAGAAAAAAACAGAGTTATATCAATACATACTCATCATAAGGGCTTGACAATCATGCACCAGGTGAGCGGGGGGAGTAAAAAGAATTGATATATTGACACCTAAAATTTCCTGTGCTTGGTTCAGACAAAAGACATAAGCTTGGCTCCTAAAATATTTGGTTGGTGCCTTGGTTTTTTACCCTTGATGTGTCAACCCTTGCACACCAGATATCCTTGGCCACATTCACTTGGTGATTTTTCATCGATCTCAGTGTTTTAAATTCTTATTAACTCAACACAAGGGTCATAATTAGGCTGGGATGACCGGGGCCCCCAAGAAATGTCTGCCCCGGGGCTCTGAGAAGGTATGCTACGGCTCTGCTCAACACCAACTCTTTATAAATACCTAAATATACATATTTTTAATGCTGACAGCGTTTGATTGACAGTGCCTTCATAGTCCCCAATATAAACGTGTATTGGGCGCCAGAGCTCTTCCCATCTCCCAATTACCTATGGAAATATTTGGTTTAAGGATCCAACTTTCTTTTCAATATTTTCAATAGCTTTATAGTCAGCGTTAGAATATGTTTTTTGGCGAGAAGAGAATTTGACCAGGAATTAACCAAAATATATCTTTCACAATTAGAAACCCCCCCCCCCCCAACACAATAAAGGCTAATAATGCGCGAAATTAAGGGACACATGTTGTTAGCCCCTCCCCCTCCAATATCCTTCACCAGTGCTTAAAGTCAGCATGGCAACCTTAATGCCTTGACCTACTTGAGCGTCCTTCAAGTTCACAGATATGCTTTCCATACAGAGGGGAATGAATGGTTTTGCTGCCTGTGGGCTATTCAAATTTTGTAGTCCTTATTCATGGCCCCACAAAAGATTCAAGCCTAGGGGCCCTGCTACACTATGGGGGGGGGGGGTCATGCCTTATCCCATTCTAGTCTAATTTTCTTGCCCACTCATTCCTCAAATTTGACGCCCTCAAATTATTTCGCACCCTCTAGGTCACACCCATGCTTGATAACTCTCTAGTTCAGGGGATCTCGAACTGTGCATGACCAACCTTTGTCAAAGGTTTTTTTTATGAAAAGATTCTTTCAGAGTTCCCAGAAAAAGCTGCTTGATCATTTCCCTGATCAGCTCCCCTCTCCCGTGGGGGCCATGGTATTAAGAGGAACCTTGAGCTACAGGCCAGAATTTTCTCCTGGCCAGTTTGCCATAAATTTAAGATAGCCTATATATATAAAAAAAGACAATATTCCTCCAGGGGCCCACAGGGTAAGAGCCCTCCCCACCCCCAAACATGGAAGTCCACTCATAATAATAATGATAATAACACTCATCAATAACTTCGAAAATGTTATGGACATCTGCACTGAATCGAACAACTCACGACTTCCTCGAAGACGGCGACGTTGCAGTCTCTGTGCTTCCAGCACCACAGGAGACATTCCTCGTTGGACGCCGTTTCCGTCTCGTTGATGTACTTCGCGCCCATCGACCTCGATTCCAACGTCAGGATTATGCTGTCGCGGTGGACGTCGAACTTGCTGAGGATCGAGTCGTATGGACGTTGCTCTTTCTCGGCGCCCCCATCGTTGACGACGTTATTATAACGCTGATCGTAGTCGGCAGCAGCAGCAGACGATAAAAGGCCGCTGCTAAAGATGAGCAGTAAACACCAGCGGAACGCGATTATGAACTTGGACATGATTATCAATTCACTCCATCGATTAACGATAATTTTTTTTGCCCGATAAAGACAACGCAGTGTTTACGGGGGGGATTTTGTTTACAAATGTGCTTTGTGACGTTTTGCCTTTACATCGACTGACCGTCCATTCTTTCATTTTAATCCGAACATACAAATATCTCTACCAAAAGAGCCATACTTTACGGGACAAAGGCATTCTTTTTTAAAAAATTTTTGGTTATAACAATTATCATCATATAATTTGTAATTCATGGAAATAACTTATATCTATAATTTCCGTGAAGAACAAAAACTTGAATGACATATCAGTTTTAATGAATAAAACCAGACATTTCAATTCAAATCATATCTTATGGTCACATCAGATTGAACGTTGATATTTGGAGGTTGGTGTTTCCTGTCATCTAGCGATCAAAACTTGAACCTTGAAGAATAAACAATGTAAGTTCAGGGTACTGCTGTCATCTAGCGGTAAGCTATAACACTGGAGTCTTTGATGATGTTACAAATCAATAGATGACAGTACAAGTTCCATCACGAAAAATTAACGCACTTAATTTAAACGGAGTAATTTATCTTGAGATTTTTTCTTTTATTGGCGCATATATATAATGGATAAATTCTTCATAAATTATGGATAAAATAAATATAAATTATAGGAATGCTTAGAGCAGGAGAAATAATTTCAGAATTAAAGAAAATTCATAAATTCAATGACAAAATAATTTTAGAATAAATTAAAATTCTTCAACACTATACCTCCCCCCAGGGCCGTCTCAAACGCATCATGGGGCCAAGTGATTTTTCTGAGGCCCTACCTGGTAAATTTTTGAAAAATTAATTACTTCTCAATTTGCTGAGGCCCCCTCTTCTTTTGAGGCCCCCGGGCCGTGCCCGGGTGGGCCCATGCGTCAAAACGGAACCGCCTCCCCCCGCCCCTGTTGGACCGTGGAATATCCAGTGCCGTCCTAACACATGGGCCAACCTGGGTACGGCCCAGGGGGCCTCAAGTGTGCAGGGGCCTTATGAAAATGAGGCCTGGTTCAAATTTTCGGGAGTAAGCATGTTAATTGATAGGCAGCCATTTCATCTAGCAAGGTGGGGGGGGGGCTTTGCAAGAGAGCCCGCGATGCTCTTAAGACGGCCCTGAGAATATTTCAGGGGACCACGGGTCTTGAACCTTCAGATAACAAGCATCCAGGGACCGATTTCCACATGAGCAAAAGGGCATTTTTTTTTTTAACTTTCGGATTCCCCTCCCCCCCCAGAAAATTCAAACCACATACTGCACATTCATTTAGTAACAAAAAATCTCTGACCCTATTCACAGGGGCCTCTTCATGTTAATGTCGTGCCCTGTGAGCACCGTAGGTGCTCAGTGGTGTTTTTGATTTCTGGTGTTCGAGTTCATACTCACAGCTGATCGATCTATCGGATGATCGATCTATGTTTCACGAGCCGGATGGTGAGCTACATTTGGCCCCCGAGGACCGGAGGTTGTGTATACACATATATATGCTCAACCCGTGGTCCGCGGGCCAAATATGTCCCTCGGAGTCATCTGAAGTAGCCCGCGACCTCAAACCTAATTAAAAAAAAAAAAAAAATTAACTAAGAAACACATTTCCGGATCATTTAAGAGAGCCGGGGCACATTTACACAGGGCCTGTTTTTCGCGTGGGGAAACGGGACACCTTCCCAGGGCCCAAAAATTGGCTGCCTTTTTGTATTTTAAGCACAGCCCGCATGCCATCTTCCGTTGCGCACGCCTCTGCCTCAAAAAAAAAAAGACTACATATAAGGGGGCCCAAAAAATTAATATTTGTCCAGAGCCTGAACCTATGAGGAACAGGCCTTGTAATTAAGATCACTTAAGTGACTCGCGGAACATTTCTAGATAAGGGAGCCGTGAGTCACTTGAGTGACACGATATTTTATTTACAGATCACTGATGTGTGTGACCCACAGCACTTAGGCTGACCGCGGTGCAGTTCCACACCACTTAAGTTAGTCGGGGCACAGTTGCAGACCGCTCAAGCGGTCAACGACGCATCTCCACATGCTTTAAATGACCCACGGCACATTCCTCGATTACTTGAGTGACCCACGGCACACTCCTCGATTACTTGAGTGACCCACGGCACATTCCTTGATTACTTGAGTGACCCACGGCACATTTACAGATACGTTTTGTATTGTTCGATCGTTTTTAGGGTATTCAACCTTTAGAAGAGTACGGGCCACACTTCATTGATTTAAGAACGTGCCATGGGTCACTTGATTAAGTGGTTTGGAACACTTAAGTGATCCGGGGACACTTGAATGATTTGGAACTGTACCACATCACTTAATTGTCCCGCGGTATACTCAAAGGTCACCGCAGCACCTTCCAGAGCACTTTCGTGACCCTCGGCGTATTTGCAGCACATTTACAGATTAATTAAGTAACCTGCAGTGGTTCGTGTCCCTGGATCACTTAAATGTGATCCGGGATTATACTACGTACCACTCAAGTGATTTATGCCGGGGGGGGGGCACTTGAGTGATCTGTAAATATTCTACGGGCCACTTGTTTGATCTGGGAATATACTGGGAGCCATACAAGTGATATGGAACTACTGCACCGCGTGTCACTTGAGTGATCTGAAACGTTTGTTTATTTTTCACAAAATTAGCTTTTAGGTCGCAGGCCGCATCACATGACTCCTAGAGCTACATTTGACCCATGGGTCATACGTGAGCATGTATGACATAAATGATGTTTGGCAGTTTCAGAACACACGAGTGGCGCGCGGCGCAGTTCACATCATCCAAGTTACCCATGACAGAGTTCCAGATCACTCAAGATAGGCAAATTTCCCGCATACGCGGCACATTCCCAGATCACTTGAGTGAAAAACCGAGGAAGTTTTTTTACAGATCACTTATGCGCAAGTGTCCTGTAAATCCACCGCGGGTCACTTAAGAGCTCTGGATGGGGTCGCGGTGATCTTTGAATATTGCGCGGGACACTTAAGTGACCCGTGTTACAGTTAGAGATCACTTCGGTGACCCTGGATCCCGCGCCATCATAACGCATATTCCCCGGCCGAGTCCGGAGACGAGGCCTCATAAAAATGAGATAAAGCTGAAATTTTCGAGAATTTGCCTGGTAGGTTTTTAGGAAAATCATTTGGCCCCGGGGGCCCCATGATGCTGTTAAGACGGTCCTGACTGTACCTCGGACTGTACCGCTTGAGTGGTGTGTAAATGTGCCGAAATGTACACTGGGGCGAAAGAGCAAATCTTCTTTTCTAGTCTTAAGTGGGAATTACCTGATGTTTGGCACAGTTCCAGAGCACTTAGTGGAAATCCACATCACTCAAGTTATCCGCGCCACATTTACAATGCAAGCGGCCCCGCGACACGTTTTCGAACAAATTAAGTGGCTCGCATTCTCCTAAATTTTGTGCACCCCCCTTGTTATAGACAAAGCAGAATAATGACGGACGACTTCATACTCTCGTTTCTGTCGTTTAATTCTGTGAATAATTTTTCTGTTCAGGCGCCATCTTCAGGCATTACTGTAACGGCAAGCAGAGCGGTATCGCCCAGATAAGCGTTTCTTTCCCCTGTATACAGTCTCGGGTCTAGAACTCCTCCCCGTCGAATTCGTCTTCGACTCTTTCGTCCTCTTCAAGTCCTTCTTGCAGACCTTCGTCGTCGTCGTCCTCATCGTCGACGGCATCGTCGTCTTCTTCTTCCTCGTCGAAGTCATCGTCGTCGCCGTCGTCCTCGCCGTCCAGCTGCCTTCTCCTGTGCAGGGCCCTCTCGACTTTCTGCTGGTTCTGTATGTCCAGCAGCCTCTGCCTCTTCTCTTCCATGAGGTTCTCCCTGTGCTTGTGGATGTAGTCCCTGACGTTCGGCACGTTGCGGACGACGCAGGCGGCCAGGGCCGATCTGAAGGCGCTCATGTCGGTCGCCTCGAGCCACTCGTTCGTCGACTCGTCGTAACATTCGACCTGAGATATGGTGGTGGCGCCGTTGAAGCCACCGATGGCGAAGATCAGGTTGTCGATGACCTGTTGAAACAATAGAAGGGGCGGGGGTGACCATCAATTGGATTTATCAATTTGGGTGGGTAGCAAAGGCGGAACTATGAGTAGAGGGGCCATATGTTCCCTGCAGTCTTGGGATAGCCCACGGGTGAAAATCGGATTATGAGGGAGCCACGACAAGTGGTGAAGGGGCCACAGAGAAAAATGAAGATTTAAATGTAGCGTGAAAAGTATGACTAGTTTCAAAATCAAGCAGAGCTGTGCATATAACCAGGGCTATCTCAACCTATGGGCTCATTAGGGCATTGCCCGGTTCCTTTCATGTCCCTAGGGGACTTAATTGGTCATAATTGGTACATGAAGAAATATATAGTATTATGATTTTTTCTGGGGAACATCGAGGCCTTTGCTCGAGTATCCAGACGGCCATAACCCCCCCCCCCCCAAGAAGGAAGCTCACAGAACACTAGCCCAGGCGCTGACCCAGGATGATGTTTCGCGTGGGGGGGGAGGGACCATTTATCTCCCCTTCAGAGGATTGTCCCGTATTTTACACAGACCTATTTTTCCTCATGTAATTCGGCTCTTGAGCAAACTATAAGGGGCAAGCGAGTATTGCAGTAAAGCCTCTAAAACTCAACGAATGGAAGGCTTTCTCTGTATAGCACGTCGGTGTATGCCGTTGCTTATTCATTAATTCCAGGATCCGGAGCTGCTTGCACACCCTCTAGGTCACTCTTTTTGTCACTCGTTGACCTGGCCCCTCGTTCAACAGATCTATTTTTTGGTCACTCACATACTAGAACATACTAGAACAGGTCACTCACTCACTTACCTAGTTCCTCGCTCTCCAAGCAGGTTTATGGTTTCACCGTCGGTGGGCTACATAAATTTTTCTCCCCTTTACCCAGTATAGAATAAAATATATTCTTGGACACTCATCCCTTCAAATGTGCTACCCCCTCCATCCGAACTTGCCCCCGACCCGTGTATATGCCTCTGGTGGGATAGAACAGTTGGAATCTAGAACAGATTTACTCGCCTCGATGGCAAAATTGCTCCTGGGGCTGAACATCTTTTCTATAGCTGTCCATTGATCGGTTGCCGGGTTGTATTTCTCACCGGTCTGCAACCTGTTGATGCCATTGAAACCGCCGAGGACGAATAAGTAGCCGGCGTGGCCTATGCACGAGACTCCGGACCTCCTGCTCTGCATCGGGTTAGTCAGTGTCCATTGGTTTGTTTCGGGATCGTAGTATTCGCAAGAGCTCAGGCATTCGGCACCGTTGAAGCCACCGGTCACGTATATTCGGCCGCCCAAAGTCGTCGCACATGCGTCGCTTCTCTGGGCGTTCATCGGAGCGATCGAACTCCACTGTGATAGACGAAAATGTAATGAGACCAAAAAAATGAGTCACTTCTTGGAACCTCAGCAGGGAGGAGGGGGCATATATATTCGTGACTTGGGTTCAATAACCAGGGTTCCTGCTGGATTTTCATTCACCTAATTAATTTGGCTAATCAGACTGAGATAGTTTTAGCCAAATGCAAGATAAGGGAAGACCAATTAAGGGATAAGTCGCATTCGAGAGCTTTCGTGGCTTTCAATAAAAAAAAGTCACAGAATTTGAAGCTGCTTGTCCTATCACCCCATTAGCTCATTAGCTTCACGCTCGTTGGCGACGTTGACAACCAAATATTCATTATTTAGTGAGCCCTAATTTTGGAGCATCGATGAAAGACGTAACTCATCAGCTAGAGGGCTATTAGGTTGTCCTCATTTTGATGTCATATCAAGGGGAATTTTTCAAAATTCGATGAAAGACGCGATTAATCGGGAAAAGGGCAAAGGTAGGTTCATCGCCCCCACATCCTGAAGCAGGGCCCCTAGGCTGGGATCTTTTACGGGCCCCCGACCAGACTTTCACGGGGGCCCCCCTTCATGATGAATTTATAGCGTGAAAAACAAAAAAAGATTAAAATCCTCCCGGGCCCCAGGGCTGAAGCCTTGTCAGCCCACCCCTTGTGGGGGCCATGGGTAGGTTTATCAGATATCATCATTTTGGTGTCACTTTAAGGGTTCTCATTTCGAAGAATCGATGAAAGACATAACTTATTGGAAAGAGGGATAGGTATTTCCTCTGATCCCTGATTCAAAATCAGGGGTCCTGATTTTGGTGTCATTTCAAGGGTCCTTATGAAAGACAACTTATTGGCAAAAGGGTGCCATCAGGCGTCAGTCAGATGTTCTCATTTTGGTGTAAGGGTGAGTTTTCAGGGAGCATCGATGGAAGACATGATTAATTGGCAAGAGGGCAATGGTAAGGCTACTAGACGTCCTCATTTTGGTGTGGTTTTCAAGGATTCTCATTTTGAAGCATCGGTTAAGGATGTAACTTATTGGCAAGAGGACTATTAGACGCCCTCATTTTGGTGTCATTTCGATCTTTGGCGACGTTGACAATCACACAATCATTATTTAGTGACATTGGCGAATGAAACCTCGATTTTTGGAAAAAAAAATTCGTTCAACGGAATGACTGGTGCATAGGCATTAGCTACATGTCGACTAAAAACGAACAAATTCAATTGGCGAATACGTTCTTTTACTTCTTCGCCTAATGGAACATTTTATCTCGATTTGGCGTAATGTACTCGGAAGCAGAAACCCTTGGCCAATATAACCATCCCCGACTAATATCATATAATACGATATCATCTGAAAACCCACTTCTCACCCACTTCTCACTCATCCACTTCTCACCTGGTTGTCTCCGATGTCGTATTTCTCTGCGGTGTTTACCCTGTGCTGTCCGTCGTAACCACCAATCGCGTATATGAAGTCCTTCGTGACAGCGGCGCTCACGTAACACCTGCAGTGAAAAATAAGGTCAACAGTCCCGTTCACATGGGAAATAGAAAAAGCGGGGTTTAAAACCCACTTCAAGAATTTTCACCAATGACTGCTTTGCATTTCTTTTCGTAGGGGTGCATGCGTGTTTCCGATTCTGGAAACCCGCGTGCACTATAATCGCACCCTTACGAAGGAAAAAATTCAAGCGGGTGCTCGAACTAATGTTACCGCAATATTTGCACATGTGAACGGGGCTAACGTGTTCATTCAATATCCTTTCAGTTCTTATAAGAAAGCGGAGAGAATAGGGAATAGGCTGTGTGTGTGTGTGTCAGAGATAGGCTATTTTGACTCGTGGGGGCCCCACCTGGCCAGGGCTGGAGGAACCCACTTGGGGGTCCCCTTGATTATGATAGATGCTTTGATGAAAAAGAAATTGCTTTAGAACAATGTCTGTAAATTTATAGGCTGGTACTTCGCACTTGGTATAAAGGCCCCACATGATTACTTTGTTCAGGGGCCAATGATGCTGTTGAGACAGCTCTCGCTGGATTTCTTAACATTTGAGAAATCAATGACCACTGATTCTCAAACCGGGTGATAGGGTGCTTAAAGGGGGGGGGGGGAAGTGAGAGCTATGGGAAAAATGTGAGGAAATGAGGCTTTTAAATTAAAATATGGAGGGGGGGGGGTGGATTTGACTACTTTTAGAATTCAACAGAACTGCCACTAGAATCAGGATCATTTTAACGCATGTACCAATCCAGGCTTGGTCCAGGGGACCTCATGGCCACAGGGCAGTGCAGCCTTAACGCATGGTCTCCAAGGAGGTGTCCCATGATAGTAATATCCAGTTACAATTTTTCAGTGCGAGTATGTAAATTGGTTGGCGGATGCCTTTAGAAAGGTAGAGGATCCCACTAATCACTGCTAGGGAACCTATGATGTTCATAAGACAACCTGGGCCTGCACGATGAGATCAGGTGCTGAGATCTACTACTATAATTTTCAAGAATAAATGCACAAATACGTAAGCTGTTGCTTCCAGCTACAAAACATCACTTTACCCGGGGTCCCTGACGTTGAAACGACCCTGCATGGAACCTCAACCAAGAGGGAAGTCCAATCCAGGGATCCGGGGTCGACGTTTTTTTTTGTCTACTCTATAAATTTACTTGAAAAAAAAATCAATTCACAATAAGTAAGGCCTCACTATGATTGTAGAAGGGAGGCCCTGGATAAGATGGGGGGAGGGGCAACGAGAAGGAAATGTAGTCCTAAGGGGGCCATAGGGGAAAAAGTTTAAGAACTGGTTTAGACCATGCGCCAAGATGGAGTTGAACCTCCTTGAGAGACTTCGTCGGGGGGGGGGGGGTTCCGCTAGCTTGTGAATGAGAAAAAATTTCATTCATTCATCGTTTTCTCAGTCAAGCTAACGGACCTCATTCCTTTTCCCGAAGTTTCTCAAGGAGGTTTATGGACCTTGGGTAAGAATCCCCTCCTCCGTGATAGAGATATACAAGAAAGAAGGGGGAGGAAAAAGATCAGTGACCACAAACCTTCGCGTGACCATTGGCGAGATTTCGTGCCACGTCTTGTTCATGACGTCGAACCTCCGACAGCTGTTGAAATGCCGCACACCGTCGAATCCACCGATCACGTAGATAGAGTAGCCGACCGTGACGCAGCGATGGTAGGCCCTGGGACCTGAAGGATCGACTTCTTCCAACTGTAAGAAAAAAGGGGGGGGGGGTCAGCTTAACGTAGAATTGACGCCATTCATGGATTGCCTTATGACTGGTTGAGAAATGACTCTCATGGCTTGGGTTGCGTATGCGAATTGAATGAAAGAGGTGACGTGAGGACCCTACAATTTCACATTCCTTGCCTTCTGAGCCAAATTAGTCTCAAAGATTAATTTATTTGAGTGAGGTTGTGTGTGGGCTCTCTAAACGTGTTAAGTCGAGGCCATACTCGTTTCCAGCCTAGTGTAGAGCTAATAAGTTCCAAGATTGGTCATTGGCGAGTAGTGTGGCCACTCCACTAATGGTAATGATCACCAAATGTGGGAGGCTGGATGGTATTTGAAAGTACTGGTCGAAGAGAATGACCAGGACCTTCCATTCCTTCCCCCCCTCCCCAACCCAAATCAAAGGGCTCACCTTCCTACCCGATCTTCCAATCCGTCTGGCCCAAGACTGCGCTGAACCTTTAAGAGAGTGTGGGAAATTTTATTGTTTTGAAAGCGTATCACGGGGCCACCCCTTAGATAATTTTTTAATGTGCCGCAGGCCACTTAAGTCATGTGAATCTGGAATTATGCCACGGGTAACTTGAGTGATGTTGAACTGCACCGCGGGACACCGAGTGCTCTGCAGTGCCGCTGGTTTTTCATTGCAGCAGAAGAAGACAAACATGGCTAGCAAATATTTACGAATGACTATTGGACCAGGCTGGACATGATCTAAAACTAATGTGGTTCTAGCTTTAGATTGGAAACAATCGCCAACATCTCGGATCTGATTCAGAAGAATGGCTTACCTGGACCCATCTGTCAGCTCTGGTATCGTAGGTTTCAATGAGATTAGTCGGAGCACCACCGCTCCAGCCCCCGATCGCGAAAAGGACGTCGTGGGGGATCCTAGGCCTGGCCAGGAACGGCGTCGCTACGGCTTCCGTCCTCTGAGTGATCTCCTGCAGGTCGCACAGGAACTTCACGGTCTCTATTATGATCTGCTTGCATTCTTCGTTGTTTTGCACGTACCTGTTTCGGGAATGGGGGGGGGGGTACAGATGAACAAAAGGATTAGGAATTTCCCAGTCGTTTCCAATTTCAAGATGGGGGGTGAATGAGTCTTCGTGAAGTCATTTTGCAACTACGCGATTTTGAACCACACAAAACCGGTTTTAAAGGAGTGGCGAGCACAGAACGAGTGATTTTAATGGTAAATTTTGTGCAGCCACACCAAAAAAAAAAAACCAGTTTTGCGAAGCTCGAAATCGCATAGCGCGGCTTAGTGGACCCAGTTTAAGATGCCACTATAATCCAGGGTTATATAGTAAGGGCTGTCTCATCCTTTTGAAGTTGCTCTTGCCGCCTTGGCTCAGTGGACGTGGTCTCGGATCAGGAGCGTGACGTCACTACTCTAATACTTTTAACTAAACCTTAACATTGAGGGTAGCTAATGGCAATTAACCGGTTGCGTCAGGGTGATGACATCAGCTGGAACCGACTCCGGCACGTCATAAGACAACCCTTATTACATAGATCTTCAACCTTTTCCCAGTCGCGAGTACTATTGATGTTAAGCACTTGCTGTCATTTCTGTTCAGTGCTTCCATGTGCCATGTATGCATGTTTTGTTTCAGGTGGCAAAGGAGCTGAAGCGAGTGAGTGGCAACCGAGATCCCACGGGTCCATCTGCGAATGGATTGGTGGGGACGGAGTGCGGTGTTGGCATGGACGGGCGCGGGCTGCCGGAGGGGGACGGACGTTTGGTTCCGTTCTGTTGCTCCTTTGAGCGATGAGTGGCGGACGGGGGTGTTCTCTCGTGGACTAGGGGAGCCGAGTGCCTCGGAATGTTTTTGCTGGGTCGGAGATCTGGCGGGCGGTCGACCTGTACTCCTTCTTGACCATCGGAAGTTTCCGGGAGCTTCCCGGAGTGTGGCTGCTTGGGATGGAGTGGGGTCCCGGCGGGACGGACCCGGTGGCTTGCGAGTCGGGGGAATGTTCGCTGGGCCCGGATGTCAGGAGAGTTCTTCCAGCATGGCCCAGCCGCAAGGTAATCCGCTTATATCCCGCAAGGGACAGAGCGGGGGCCATGTTTGGTGTTATGGAGTCGCGAGTGCTGCTTGTGTCCACCACCAAAAGAAAAGCACCCTTTTAGGCAAGTTCGACGTACACATTTATGAAATCACGATGATTTCAATCATCCTGGAACTCAATTTATGCAAGGAATTTAATTCGAACGTTGATCAACTGCTCGCGAGCGCGAAATCGGTCATGAGCATCGAGCACTCGGGGTGCTTCATCGAGCACACCGTGGTACTCGCGAGCAACGGGTTGAAGATGCCTGCCTATTATATGGCCCTGCCAATTCGGTTACTTACTCGCTCCCATATTCACTCATTTGCTCATCACCAGTGAGTAAATTGCTTAACCTGTGTGGAAAATTCACTCTGTCATTCACTCACTGGCGATGAACTGTTGGTGGTGATTTTTCCGTCAGTTAATTGTTTGTCGGTGAATGAATTTCCCGTGAACCACTCACCTGTGCTTCTTGACGCTTTCCATGAAGTAGTTCGCACTAAGGAGTCCGAGGCGGACGCACTTGAGCAGGTCGACGATATGCTTCTTGCGGTTTTCCTCGTCCTTGTCAATCCATTTCAAGCAGGCCTCGTACACGATCTTCTCGTTGTGAACGTTGAGCTCTTCAGAATTCAGAATCGCGATCACTTCCTGCAGCGACAGGTCTAGGAACTCTTCGCTGCTCTCAGCGATTTGCTGGAAGTTCAGCATGATGTACCTGTGTGTGTCGAGAAATTAATCGTGTGACTATCCGAAGCCGATCAAATTTGATGAATGAATGAGTGATCAAATGACCAAGAGTGACCAACGAGTGACCTTGTTATCGACGAATGACATCTTGTTTGAGCAACCAATTCTCGATTAAGTCAATGAATGAGCTAATTGAAAATTAGAGTGGTGTCTTTATCAACAAAGTTGTAGCCAATTTACTCACTTCAACCTATGCGCGGAAGGGTCCTTGCTTTAAGATTTCCTCTCCCACATACTGTAGCAGGGCTATTACTCTCTAGGTCAGTATATCCCAAAGTGGGCCATATCGCCCCCAAGGCGATGGAATTGTCCTAAGGGCGGTAGCGGCTTTAGGTTCAGTATAGGATCCTATAGGTTTGGGGGAGATGAGAATAAATTTTTTTTTGAAGAAGTGGGGAGTCTGCGATGAACCGAAAGTTTAGGAAACTGTGCTCTTAGTTGTGATTTTTGGTGGGCCTGGTCTGTGTGAGGACACAGACCAGATTTTTCACGTCCTCACCCACCTCTATAATGAATTTATGGTGTGAAAAAAAAATAAGAATCTTCTCGCGCCTCTGGACCGTGTTCTTCCGATGATGGACTTGGTGAGTCCTGTCATCCTCATTCTCATGAGGGCCATGTTCGATTCACAAAGTCTGATAATGCATTAGGAAAACTTCCGGTAGAGCAGTTCTTGCACTTGGTGGTCTCAAGACAGGTTCACACAGAATTTGGAACAGAATTCCGTAACGCAAAAGCAGGTTTTGAGGTGTAGCTAGCACAGCGTGGACAATTTTAATGGCCGATTTGTCGTAACCACACCCCAAAACTGGATTTTTGCTCTACGGAATTCTGAGGGCGTGGACCCGTCTTTATTTTCGTGCTTATGTAAATGTTGCGTTGAAGAATCTGCTTGCTCTCTGTGGCGAGACTTTTTTTAATGGAAGACCAGGCCGAATTCGCACCCATAAGCAGATACGAAGGGGAGAGGGGGTGATCACTATCCCGTTCAGTGAAAAAGTAGTAACATTTGCATAGGTGGGAGGGGGTGACATTCGCATCCACCGTTCGGGGGGTTATATCCACTTATGTTCGCACCTCGAAGTTGGATAAATTAAACCGGACTGATAAGTGGGATCAGAAGAATCCATGTCCACCATCACCCGCACACAGTGGAAGAACTTGGCCAGTGAACGCATTGGGCCGGGCTGACAAGCGCGTAGGCGGATAGAGAGGAGGTACTTGGCCCTAGCTCAAGTACGTGTTCTCTTGGTTCAATGAGAACTTTGATACTATCCAACTATTAAGGGGTTTATGAGAGGAAATCCGTTTGTTTTTTATATGCAATAAAACACACATACTTGTGCGCCACGTCCAATAGGCCCTTCAAGAAGAAGTCGTTGGCGAACTTCCGGAATCCGATGCAGTTTTCCGCGGAGATCCTGGACTCGAAGAATTTTGAGCAGTCCCGGATCATGCCGGTCACGTTCAGCTGGTCAGCCGTCCTCAACAACTCTGCGGCGTTCTCTTCGTTTATGAGAGTCTCACCGGTGTACGCGTAGTGCACGACCAGCTTCAGCATCTCGAACGTCACCGACGGAACCAGGGTCTTGTAAGTCGAGCAGTCCGAATTGCCGAGGGAGTTGGTGAACACGGCCCTGAAGTAAGGACTACTCACGGCCATGATGGACCTAGTATAAATGAAAAATGAATAGGGCAAAGTGTGTGTATTAGACGAAGGTTCTGGTTATTTTCTGTATCACCATTAACATTCGTGCCTTGAAGAATAGAGAGAGCAAGGTTAGTGAGAGACCTGTTGGATTATAGTGTACAGGGTATTTGCTTACCTGTGTACGGGTATTTCGCCTCCACTTTCGGTCATGAGCATCCCGTCGACGAGGATATTCTTCTCGAGGAGCTCGACCCAAACCTTTCTGTCTATGAGAGGAGATCTCTCATTATCACTGTTACTTCTCTTGACCTTGTAGTAAGCGCGGTCCTCGTTGGTCCTAAACAAAAGAAATTAGATCTCAATACAAGATAACATAAACCGGCTATTTATGGAAAGACACACACTGTGATTTTTGGAAAAAAAAATTCACCTCTCTGCTTCTACATTCTGGACGAATGCGCTACTACCACGCTATAGAAGCAGATGGAATATTTTTTCGTTGGAGCGTATAAATGCTGAACAGTACCGTGCGATGTACGATAACTGTAATCAGCTGGTAATTCGTAAATGACGTCAAGGTCATCATTTACGAATCTTCTAGCCAAGGATGTTGATGCGTCCTTACCAGCCTACGGATCCTGTTCCAGAATATGAGGGCCATGCTAATAGCCAATTATTTGACGTGTGTCTGTTCAGTGCTCGGAACACGCATCTTCAACTTGATACTCGTGAGCTCCCGTGGTGCTCAGTGAAATCCTGAACTTTCATTGTTGTGAGTGACTGATCGCCATCCCGATTGAATGTCCCGTTCGTTAAAATTGCTTCAAAGGTAAGTAAAACTGATTTGATCAGTAAACACTGATTTGAGTTGAAGACATACGTCAGGAGGACTATATTGATGATGGCTCCTGTGGTGCTCGTGACTCGAAAAGGGGATTGAAAATCTCTGGGTTAGAAGAAAAAAAGAGGTTGCTCGAATTAGTACAGTTGCTGTTTTCACGGGCTACTATGAGTCGTGCCGAAAGCGGCGCCAAATTCAAGTTGAAATGACAAAAGAAAACCTTTGCAGACCAAAAAAAAAAAAACATGTAGTCGGGGGGAGCCGAAAATATAGTCCCGCACGGGTATAGATATATCTCGAGCCGCCCCTGAAGGTGGGTGTCGAGGAATTGGAACTATTGTACTCGGGGTCCAATTTCTACATTGTCAAATGGGGAAACTTGCCTAGAGCCTTATTATTTTGGAGGACCAAAAATTTGAACAACATATATTTCTTAATGATTAACCAAACATCCCTCACCTTAGTCACAAGAGCTCGATACTTTCAAAGCTTTGCCCAGGCCCTTCCCACTTAATATCATAGTTGGGCTCTGATGGCACAACGGAGCTTTATTAATATGATGGCAATGGTTAGAATGGATTTGTACGAGTAAGGATCGATGCAATCGGAGTATTGGTTGCCGGTAAGCATTCTTTGTAGATTGGAACCACTCCTCCTTCTGCAAAGTGAAAAGAATAGGGGGATAATGAATTTCTATTATGACTGAAGCTATACTTATGAAATTTTATCAATAGTTTTCATTTCATATGATGTAGAGACTCACTGAGGAAGGGGTTTTTCAAAATTACACTGCGCCCAAACCGCTGGGGGCACTGGAGCCATATTTATGAAATTTGGTCTGTAGTTTCATTTAATGACGTAGAGATTCACTCAGGGTTGTATTCACCGACAGGGTTTAAACTATAGTCACGCCATTTTTTGGGTAGAAGATCGACACGGATTGGTTGAATTCAGGTTTTAACCAATCCGTGTAGATCTCCTATCCAAAAATGTTGACTATAGGATACCCTAAGACAGGGTTTTTGAAATTCGACCTTTCATGATGTCGAGCCAAAAATGCTAAGGCTATAATTATGAATTTGGTCAGTAGTTTCACTTTATGATGTAGACCCCCAGGGTCGTCATTTCAACTTTTTCCGGGGGGGGGGGCAAAGAGCATGTACTCAATGTACGCACATATATATATATATATATATTTGTATATATATGTGTACCATTTTTAGTGGTTCAAAATCCAGGCCCGACCCCCCAAATGACGGGCCTGGTAAAGACTCTCTAACAAGGGTTTTTCTTCTTCAAAATTCGGGGCTCATAAGGGGTTTCAAATGCGAGGAATCATGCCGAAATGAAACATCTGAAGCTATAAATATGGAATTTGGTCAGTATTATATTTTATTATACAGAGAGTCACTAAGACGGGATTTATGAAAATTGAACCAACAAGGGTGTCATGAGAGGATTCAAAAGTTGATGGGGGAAATCATCGACAAGAAATTTTCATATTACCAAATCGTCGCGGTTAGCAGCTAGTTAACTCATGAATAATCAATTCATCTCACTCCCCCTACTACGTACGCTCTTTAGTCTCGTTTATACGGGACAACCGACAACTTTTTGCCGTGGCTGTCTGAGTGCTTTACAAACAAAAAGGAGTCGGGACTCACCTTTCTCGAGCCATATCTGTTGCGATGACCGCTCAACGATGTCAAGTTGCTTGCCTAATTTAATCGATAAAGCCCGGTATTCGGCGGCCAGTATGAAACCTTATGGGCACTGTACTCTCTTCTCACTGCGGCCCTGTGAAATATAACACCGGCCAGTTTCCTCACCCTTCAATAATTTAGATGAAGGTTCATTTGGTTAAAACCAACGGGTCCAAAAAAACGGGAGGGGGGGGGGGGGTGACCGAAAATAATCTCACTTATGGTGATTTGGATAAATTCGAAGCTGAAAAAGGGATCAAATGATTTATTTCTTCCGCTGTCTGAGCTGAAACTGGGCTAATCTAATAACAATGTCATTTCGCATGGCTACTGTTGATGTTAATTTGCGTAAATTTTGTTGTTCGAGTTTTGTTTAAGGGATCCGAGAGTCCGAGTTTTGACCGTGGAAGCCATTCTGGGCATCGATATCTAATGGGAATTGAATTCCCTGAGGGAAGGGGGGGGGTTCCGACTACCCTTATTGTGACCCTCAATGATGTATACTGATTACCGGGTCCGAAGTCTCTTTTTTTCTGATCATCTGATGATTCTCGCACCTATAAAACGTAACTCCTTTCGATTGGAGTTCTGTTTTACTGGAACATCGCAGCAAATCCGTCGGAAAAATATGTTATTCTCTTGTGGTGAAGTGCTGTTGTCTCTCTAAAAATATCCTCTACCAAAAAGCTGGTAGACCTTTGTTATTGCAGTTCGACCACACATTCTATGGCTAAATATGCTTGTTTAGGTGTACTCTTAAAGCTTGTCCCATGATTTTAGAATTGCGATTGCCAAAGCCTGAAATTGTCCAGTTCACGAATTGGTCAATTTCGTTGTAAATTGACCCTGAATGTCCGAATTTTGGACTTTGGCCAGCAAGGGCGTAGCCGGGGGGGGGGGGGACTTGGGGGTCTGGTCCCCCCCCCGAAATGTGAGAAAATGACCGAAAAAAGGGAAAAAGATGGCCAAATCCATTGTTCTGTCACTTTGGTCCCCCCCCGAAATGAAAGTGGTCCCCCCCCGAACGAAATTTCTGGCTACGCCCCTGTTGGCCAGTTAATTCACGAAGCGGCCGATTTCAGGAAATTTTCGTAGCTGTGCGTTTAAGCACCTGCCATAGATTCTCTATTGGGTTTAGATCAGGTGACTGCGATGACCATTCTAGAGTTATAATTTTGTTGGCGGTAAACCAGGACTTGACGGAGGTGTCTGCGGGCTTCGGATCAATGTCTTGTTGAAAAGTCCTTCCTGAGACATTCGAGTTCTTCCGTAGGGTAACATATGGGCCTTTAGAATGTTCAAATACATTTTTTGGTCCATGATGTCTGTTATTCGCACCAAAGGACCAGCACCAGATGATTCAAAGCAGCCCCACACCATCACGTTACCACCACCATGTTTAACAGTAGGATGCTGATATTGCTTGTTGAGGCTGAGGACTTAGAGGAATCAACCAGGAGTAGAGGTTTGAAGTCCAATCCGCACCTTCTCGTGGAGCATCCCGTAGGGAGCCATGTTAACGACGTGGCGAACAGACGCTGATGGCCTTCCTCCAACCCGCAATAGCCAGCTTGGAGGATTTCAGCCAAAAAACCCCTCTGAAAAGAAACATGTTTCTAAACTAAGACCGTGCCCCGGACGCTGGTCCAGAGAGATGATTTTGCTCTCAAACCTCTCCTTAAACGTTATAAGAGACGCCAAAATGCGCACTTGTCCCGGGTGACCCTGGGAATAATTTGCGAACCGGCAAAAGTAAATAAAAGTCTAAAGCAAGGGGTATTGAGATCGCATGGCCCGCGGGCTGTATTTGGCCCTCGAAGCAATTTACCGTGCTCGCCGACAATTTTTAGAACATGGCTACAGGCATCGAAAGACGATCAAGGAAAAAAAATTGATTCTACGCGCATTTTCCGGAGAGGCGGCGCACGGAGTGGAGGGGTGGGGGGGGGGGCCCAAGCAGTTTTTGGAGCCCCTGGTTTCAGCCAGTAAAAAAGTCGGCATCTGAAAAGACATGCCTAATTATGAAAAAGTAGAATATTGACAGAAACGCTGAAAAATACAAACCTTAATTAACGAAATAAATGAAGTCTTCAACCATTTTGAGCCCCCGTTTAACTCGGGGGTGTCCCGTTCACCCCGTGCAATTGTAAATTGTAAATCCATCTTATAATTAATTCTAAATAACTCAGTAATGCGGAGGCTCTTAACCTATGGGTCGTGACCCACACTTGGGTCCGAGATGGGTCGTAAAAATCTATTTAGAGTTAGGAATTCTTGCGCAACTTACTCAGGGATTCTTATCACTGCCCAAACTTGATTCGCGGGAGCTTCCGAGATGGGTCGTAAAAATCCATTTACAGCCAGAGATTCTCATGCTGTATGCCATGGCGCAAAATTGATTCGCAGGATTTCCGGGATGGGTCGCACAAAAAAATTACAGCAAGACATTCTTGAGATATAAGCCGTGAATCAAGTTCGGTCAAGACCCAAACTTGATTCGCTGGGACTTCCGAGATGTGTCGTAAAAATCCATTTACAGCCAGAGACTTGCGCTGTATGTCACAAAACAAACTTGATTCACGGGGCTTCCGAGACGGGTTGCATAAAAACAATTATTATTTATTATTATTATTATTTATTTACATGCATTGGTTACAAACCAACATAAAAACAATTACAATAAGGAATTCTTGAGCTGTATGTCACTACACGAACTTGATTTGCAGGGGCTTCCAAGATGGTTCACACAAACCCACTCTTACAGCCAGGGACTCTTGAGCTGTGGGTCCCGACACAAACTTGATTTCCAGTATGAGTCGTACAAATCCACTTACAGTCCTGTTATAAATGTAATTATTGCGTCACTATATAGTTTCACCAATTTCAAAAAACAATCCCATGGGTCGCGCAAACTGATCACGTTGTTAATTTTGGGTCGCGGCCAAGGGTTAAGAATCCCTGCAGTAATGAGTTGGTGGACCGTGGACTTCGCGGGAAGTTCCAATTCAGTCCGCGATGTCTAAAAGGTTGAAGACCACCGGTCTAAAGTTTCAATGGGAAAAATGAAACATCAACTGCATGTACAGTAGGTACTTTATTGTACCTGATTATATATTTTTGGCAAAAAAAAAAAGGTCTAGGAAACGTCAACCTTGGTTATAACGCAGAATTTTGCGGAATTTTCAATATCGTTATAACTGAGTTTGACTGTATTTATCATGTTCAAACAAATTTTTATTCCTCATAAAATAAGCAAGAAATTTTAACAATAAATAATCGTGAATTTCACCGATAATTGGTAGCTTTTTTGCAGACAATCTCGTATTTTCCCGTATCATATATATAATAAATATGGTCTCGGTATTTGTAAGAGCCAACAGCTGAAGATAGCGGAGAAGGAGAGACTTTCAATAGGGTAATATAAATAATTATCTTTCAACTTACATGAACTGTTAAAGTAGTTATTTTTAAGACAGTTTTTCATATAATGCGAGGGGGGAAAAAAAAACGTGATTATCTTTTCATTTTCCGCCTCAATTTTCGTAGGAGAGAAAATTTTTCGAAAATTTTAGAAAATTTTCTTTTTTTCCATTAGTTGGTGCATCGAATTATTCGACTCCGAAAGACAAATTGCTTCAAAGAAAAATATTAAAATTTTAAAATACATTCACTTTTGTTTTTACGTTTTTATATGTAATATTTAAAAAGAAAATTTTTCCCCGAGACATTTTTCTTGGATCGTCGAATGATGAATGGCATTTAATTGTGAGTTACGGACGTGAAAAATGGCTCAAAGTTTTGACATCTCAAGCTTCAAAAACACTATCATTATTAAGTAAAGAGAACCTCAAATGACAAAAAAAAAATCACTTCTTTTTTTTTTGTTCTATGGAAATGATAGTGGAATATTTTATAGTTGGAGCTATCATTAGTTTGGGAGAAGAACCATTAATCTAGAAATCTTAATTCACTTTTATATCGAGATTTTTTCCTGTCGATTTGTTTTTCTAGTTACAATAATTCATTGTGCTATTTATGAGGGTTTGTACACGGAGCCGCCCTTAGGCAATACCTTCTAAAGCAGAAAGGTATTGCTCTAGAAGGTGTTGCCTTAGGGGTGTGCGACATATGAGGTCGCAACGGGGCCCCCCTTGGTTGTCGGGGTCCCGCACTAACGGTAATAGAAGTGAAAAAATAGACATGCCAAAAGAACGCATTTTTTGCTGTAAAGAACTGCTTCGATTGATTTGATTCTGGAATTTTCATCAATTTTGGGATTTTCTCTTTCGATATATATTTATATATAATTCTGAATATTCATAAATACTTGGATTTTTCTCGTTATCGATTCTGGATTTTCCACACAAATCTTGGACTTTTTCTCTCAGCGATTCTAAATTTTAATCAATTCCAGGATTTTTTTCCTTTCATTAATTCTGAATTTTCATCGGTGCTGGAATTACATCTTTCAGTTATTTCTCATTTTGAATTTATCGATTCTGAATTCGTGAATTTAAAAATATTTTCTTTAGTTCTGGGTTTTTATCGTCCGAGAATTTCCATTAATTCTTGCGTTAATTTATATTTAACTTATATTTAATTTAATTTTAATTTAATATTTATATTTAATTTTTTCAATGGATATTTTTCAGCATTGTAATATTTCGTGATAGTGCATGAATCTTTGACTGATCCTCCCCCGAAGTACATAATATCAGGGCAAAAGAGCCACGAAATAATTTCTGCATCGGACCCCGCATCTGATAAGGGCTGCCCTGCGTGCACAACCTCTGGCCCGTGGGCGAAATGCGACCCACCAAGGGGTTCCATTCGAATCGCGAAAGGTTAACTATCAGTATACATTTATTATAATTCAATCCCGTTATAACGAACTCGAAGAGATCGGTGAAATCACTTCGTTATAACGAAATTTCGTTATAAAGGAATTCCAGGTTTTTGCATTGTCCCTATGTAAAATTATCTGGGGGATTAGAAAAGTGTTCGTTAAAACGAGATTTTCGCTATAACGGGATTCGACTGGATATACTTTCTCTCAACTGGCCATATTTCTTCGATAAAATCACGGAAAATCCAGATCAATGCAGGAAAATATGGGACATCTCAAATCATTGCCAAAAAGTAGTCAAAGGTCAATAAAATTAATTACGAGATTATATAATTCTACGCAATTATTTCATTTCAGATCAATTCAGACAAGTTCCAGATATGACGAATATTTTATTGTTATTGAGCTATAAATTCACATGGAATTAAAAATTCTGATACGGAATTTAAAAATACATAAATATGGGAATAACATGTCTCTCTTTTCATGTATAACATTCAGTGGAGTGTTACTGCCTAATGTTCAGCATGATAATCGAAAAAAAAAACACACTATCAAAGAACAATTTCTACCGGTAGATAGCAGGCATTGCTGGACTTATTCCTTTTAATATAGAAAAAATTATAATATTTTTTTCACATATTTTGTGCTTTAACTTCGAAATACTTTACATTTTAATATAAAATATTTATCAAATTTTTAAAAATAATTTTTTTTCATGTTTATAATTCTAAAATTTATACAAATCACAGCTCGTTATTTAAATTTGTTATTAGGCAATCCCTATTGTCCCACTCGATAAGTACGGCAGAACGGTTTAGATGCCGCGGTACCGTCTAAAAACATTTTACTCAAGTCAGGTATTTAAATTGATCAGAGTTTGGACAAAGTGGTGATTTCAATATGTTTTTTCTATGCTTACTTTTAACCTCATTTCAGGGATGAGCCTTGGCAGTATAGAGCTCTGAATAATCTGACCAAGACCAAGACGAGATTTTTCAATCGGTTCAACAGTGACTGTTTTGCGTGATGACAGTTGAATAGGGGTCATTCAAGTATTACGTCAGCATCTTGTGGGGGGGGGGGGGTTTCGGATTTGCTGACTTTTGATGACAAGGGGAGGAGGGTGGGGTTTGAAGGTTGCTTACGTCATCAACCACCCCTTTTTGAAGATATGAAATATTCTAAGCTGCTGACGAAATTTTGCTGACGGGAGGGGGGAAACAGTGTTTTGCTGACTTTTGCTGACAAGGGGGGAGGAGGAGGGGGGGGGGGTCAAAAACGACTGAAAATCTGCTTACGTAATACTTGAATGGCCCCATACTAACATGACTAATTTTGACCAAAATGAATCTCAAGTTCAAAAAATTATGAATTAAAGCTTGAAAAATGAAAGTCTCTGATACGCAAACGAAGTAATATGAGGACAAGACTCAAAATTTTAGTTGCGTTCATGTCCTTGTGCAGTGCTGACAAAGCTTTTTCTATGTGCGCGCACAAAAACTTTACATGGTTACAGTCGCAAAAAATATTCATGATTTTGCCAACGTGATGAGCAGTTTGTAATAAAGGATAAATATTTCATTTATTACTGAGACAAATTGGAAATTCATTACGGTAAATAATAATGCAAAAGTATATATAGTATATACTTCATAGTTTGACACAAAATATTTGCCAATTTTTTAACAAAGGAGATCATGAAATCCACATATACCCCCCTCCCCCCGAACCAGGGCTTGACAAATCTCAGGCACCAGGTCACCATGGTGATTAAAAAACTGATATATTGGTGCCTAAAATTACCACAATGTGTGATTACTAGCTCCGGCAAAATAAATGCACTCCTGTCCTAAAGTACTTGGTTAGTACTTAGATTTTTTCTTAATTTGCCAAGCTTTGCCCAGAACGTGTAGTGTGGTGATCGATTGAACAGCTATTGATTATTTTTTCACTTTGGCTTCCAACTGCGGCATGGCAGTCCAACATTCTCAAAAAGATATTATCTTATTCGAAAAAAATTGAATAAATTTCTGAGAAACTGAAACGACATTTCTTTCATCTCGTATGAATTTCTACCAAAGTATTTCCTAATTAAGATTGGTTCACCCCACATCGATTAATAAAGTAAGTATTTAATTGACTGGAATAAAATTCAAGTTCAACCACGGAATCATCCGATGCGAATGAAGTTGAGGTGAAATATTTACCAAATTTTCGTGACATGGCATGTCGGTTAGATCGAGACGTTATGTGGAGTGTTTGAGACAGCATTTCCGTCGAAGCCAGATAAAAATGTCTTTTAAAACATGACAAACTTCAGAGTTTGTTCAAAACTGTGGAAAAGAGGATAAATATGTGACATAATACCGTGAAAGTCGAAACACAGATCCGGGAACGGCATGTAACACTGAGACGTGCTTCCCCGCCATCTTGTCTGTCGTACGAGCAGTCTTTTCCGCGAAAAGTTATTTCGTCGTACGAGTTTCTGGATACCGTTCAGAATGTGTATTTAAGAGAAACCAAAATATTTATTATTTATATATATATTACACGAAAATCTCAGGTGCTCCCCCGGATAGGAGGGCTTCAAGAGGTTTGTCCGTTTCTGGAAAAACATTCTCCCCATCTGTACATTTATTTACTTTTACTTTGAAAAGTGTTGGGAAGTTTAAAAAGACGTTTTACGGAACTTCCTCAGATTTTCAACGTTGTTTATTTTCCCCATATGAAAAGCGTTCCGTTTGAAAAGTTTGAATATTTAAAAAGAGAGTTGAATTTTTGCAAAATATTATTTTCTTGACAGATGTTCGGATGAAAAATATTGTCGAAATAAACATTGTGGCATAACCATCTTATATGGTGAAATCCTTTTATGTTTCAAATGTATTGACAGGGCAAATTGAATATTGATGAATCAGTTGAACTGAACATACCATTTATGAACAATGTCCATTATCTGGAAAGAAAACGAATTAAAAAACATTCTGAACCCCTGAAAATGAGGACAAAAGGGCGAAATTTCAGAAATGTAACTGAAGACGCTTGAGATGCCATAAAAATAATGAGGACGTCTGGTAGCCCTATTCATGATGGTAGACGCGTACCACTGCGACAGAACACTCCGGTGCTGCCTGTCTTAAAAATCTGGAAGATGATTTGAAACATGGGCACTCACAAGCAAGTCGATACAAAGGCTACAGACAACACAAAGGAGCTTTGGAAGATGTATGCTAGGCATCACAAGGAGAGACAGAAAACGAATCACTTGGATGAAGAACCACAGAAAGGTATATGATATCATGGAAAGAATCAAACGTTTGAAATGGAGATGGGCTGGACATATTGCAAGAAGACAGGACAACAGATGGACCAGAAGTATTCTGGGTTGGTACCTCCGTGGTGTTAAACGTCCGAGAAGGCGTCTCCACGCAAGATGGATTGACGAGATCAGGAAAGTGGCAAGAGTCATCTAGATTGGCTAAAGCATCAGACCTTCATCCAGCAGTGGATTGAAAATGGTTGTTGTTGATGATGATATCGGGGGGGGGGGGTTGAATTTTTTTTTCAAATGTAGGGATTTTTATGCGGTGGGCTTGATTGGTCCTCGTGTGTATATGTGTGAGGGGGCCCAGGCCAGTAAAAATTGACACTGGACGAGTGACTAAATTTTTAACCCATTGAAATTCAGACAGTGCCAAATCCCGTATCACCTTGCCAAAGAGGGATCGAACTATCAAAATATTCCGATGCAATCAGTAGTAAATTACCCTATGGTGATGACCCAGTCAGTGACGCCGGAGTCGGGGGGGGGTGCATTGGGTGCTCGAGCACCCTCAGTATTTTGTAGCACCGGTTTGAACACCCCCCCCCCCCAGAATTGATTAAGAAATCAAAATCTCCTACATAAAGAACAAGTTGAGCACCCTCAGGTCTGAAACACTTCCTACGCCTCTGGACCCAGGATTATGATAATGATAAAAATCGCAAAAAGTGGTAGCAAGCAGTTTTATTAATTTTATTCTCTTCATGCGGATAACAGTAGTAATGAGGGAATACATACACACAAATGAATCACAATTGAAAAGTTCAACCTTTCACATCGTTTTCAACGATAATACATGTATCAATGATAAAGGTTTATGTTGTAGCCCTACTATGAATTAAAAAAAAATGAACTAAAATACGTGTGAAAATTTTTTTTGAAACATTCATATTCCAGAGAGATCATGTACGCAGTCAGGGCCGGATTAACCATTAAGCAAAATAACCACGTGCTTAGGGCATCAGTACTATAGCGGCACCACAAAAATACAACCTCTGACAATAAAGTTCGGTGAATGAAGTCAGAACGGCCGATCTGGCAACACTGGAGAAGCAAAACGCTGCACATGCTTAGCGGCAGGTGTTGACCATCTGCCGCCACCGTTGTTCAGTTGAGCGTCGTTTGTGTTCCGTCACAGGGCCGGATTAAGCAAAATAAGCACGTGCTCAGGGCATCAGTACAAAAGGGGCACCACAAAAATATATCATATGGTATTTTCTTTTTAATGCACGATTTTTTTTTCAACATCCATCATCCGATAGAAGATCCTAAAATTTAAAGAATACTTGATTGTATAGTTGAAGATCATTATCACAAGAATGGCACGAAAGATGTGAATCTAATAATATTGCAAACTAGACTTCACACACATTATTGCTCAGTTTTTCGATTAGCTTTTCACAATTTTCATAAAGTATGCCCAGGGCTGTCTTAACATTATCATACACCCAAATACAAAGCTATTTTTCTGAGAGAGGCACTACTACATAGCTAAAAATTCCTACCTACCTATTTGCATATTTACTGTTGAAAATCCGGAACCAGGTCTAATTGTCACTTGACACCCCGGAGAAGTGCCCGGATGGGCCCGTGCAGTAAACCAAGTTCTACAGAATAAGGACGTGATTTTTGTGGGTCATTAGTAGATCAACTGTGTAGTTTGATCCATAGAAGTAAAAGAAATGCTACCAGGTGTAAATTACAGACTTGAGAATGTATCTAAAAAGAAAAAAAATACCCAACATATATAATGGTGATTCGTCAGAAATAAGATACCTACTGGCAGGGCAATTGGATACTTGGTTAGCCGGGGCAACTACTCATTTAGGCGCCCCCCCCCCGTAATGCTGAAGGATAGGTTGAATGGTTAAATTTGCGCCCCCCTTTTGTGATGCCCCCGGGGCACCAGACCAGCCTGCCCCCCCCCTCCCAACTGCTTGCGGCCCTGCCTGTTGGTAATATTATGGCCATTCTAAGATTCAATGGTTTTTCCTTGGAGTGTTGGTACAGCCTTTATTCATCAGCCGTTCGTCGTAGTGGTATGGTTATAATTTTAAAAATTCTCAAAATGTGACCAGAAGTTACCCTGTACGAGTTTTGAGGATGAAAATACAGTGTACACAAAATGAAAAATGAAGATTTTTATACGATATCCACACCCCCCCCTCCCCCGTCCTTAACTTCCAATTAGAGAGTTGCTGCTTTTCCTCTTCTGAGCCCAACAGCATGTTTTTAACTGCATTATTCCCTGAGATATTTAAATTCAAAAATGGCAGACAGGTCCGGGCTTAGGAAAATTTTGCGGCCCAATGAAAAAACAATTTTTGGGGCTCCCTATAAAACTTTTTTATGTAGGTGCTCCCCGACTTACAAACTTTTCGAGTTACGAACGTAAATCTCGATCTGGATCGTAATCAAACACGATCCATTGAGAGGGAATGGCATTTAAATTAATTTAAAAAAAATTCATAAATTATTAATAATAATTAGCGCGTGGTCCACCTGCTGACACTTCCTCGTGGCTCGAACCATATTGAACAGACATCAGTTTTTGTCATACTTTTAAAGCGCTTCATCATCTCTTTATCAAATATACGTTGCAATTCGATAACTTTGATCATTTTCCGAATCTTTTATTGCTGTTTTTGTATAATTAACGTAAATTAATAGAAGTAAAGGAATCAAGTACTGGGATTCCATGACCCCCCACAAGAGTGGGGATGACAGGCAGGATCGTCGTAATAGCATCATAGCCCCGAGCCAAGGGATTTTCTTGGAGGTCCTACCTGAAAAGTTACCGAAAAATTCAACTACGTCTCGTATTTCTGAGGCACCTCTTCTCTCGAGGACCTTCGGGCACTGCCCGGGGTGGGGGAAGACGTGCGTTAAGACGGCACTGCCTAAGGTTCGCACCAGGCGTCCTCTTTTTTCAGTTTTGAATCTGGTAACCCTATCTGAAGACCACATAATCCATATTCTCACTTATTTGTTCGATCATCCATATTGTCCGAATGTTTTTGTGGAAATAAATAATTATTTTTCCTACGTAAAATCGATTATTGCAAATGCACGAATTTTGTTACCAAAATTTTCGTCTCATAAAAAAATTTTATGCCAAAAAATATAACAAAGAACTTTCCCTATCTCTCTTTCATCATTGCGTGAGTTGCCTGAAATTTCGAGATTAAATGGCAGCACCAATAGTATATAAATCAAGCCTCCGGAGAGAGTATGACGTCAGCTGTCTCCGCCTCGGCAGTACTGTGAGAACGGTGTCCCCCCAACATCTTTTGTCGGAACATCACGTGACTCGTTGAAAACAAACACGATCCCCCGTTATTTTCATTTGGCATAAATAGGAGTTTAAAACAATAAATGAAAAAATAATTTCAGCATCGACTAGATAATTCCAAAATTAATGAAAGTTATAATTTCAGCATTAAAGAAAGATAATTTTCAACATTAATGGAAGAAAATGTTCTTTGAAAATGAAAGAGATAATAATGAAATTAATGAAAGAGATAATAATGAAATTAATGAAAGAGATAATAATGAAATTAATGAAAGAGATAATAATGAAATTAATGAAAGAGATAATAATGAAATTAATGAAAGAGATAATAATGAAATTAATGAAAGAGATAATAATGAAATTAATGAAAGAATTAATGAAAGAGATAATAATAAAATTAATGAAAGAGATAATAATAAAATTAATGAAAGAGATAATAATAAAATTAATGAAAGAGATAATAATAAAATTAATGAAAGAGATAATAAAGTTAATGAAAGTGATAATTCCATAATTAATGAAAGAGATAATTCCATAATTAATGAAAGAGATAATTCCATAATTAATGAAAGAGATAATTCCATAATTAATGAAAGAGATAATAATAAAATTAATGAAAGAGATAATATCTCGTCTTCGCCGTCGTTGGGAACGGACGTGCTATTATCGCGCTCCGCTCACCGACGAATAGAAGAAGTTTTATCCGAAACCGTTGCCGGGTGATTACCGAAGGATTATCCGTCACGCCAGTGCGCCATTTTGTGCCAGTGCGCCATTTTGTGTCTTTCTTTGTGTTTTTCTTCGTTCTCGTGAGTTTTACTTAGCGTGTTGTTTATTTTTGGGTCATATTCTGCGGTGATTTTCTTTTTTTCAGCGCACGTTGGATTGTAAGATAAGTGGTTTTTTTTTTATTATTATATTGCTCTCATTTTTTGTTAATTTTCGTTGTGTATTTTCGATCGACTTAATTTTATTTTTCTCGTTCGCATTTCATTTTCGTTGTTTTTTCGCCAGGTTCGCTCGCTTCTTTGATATAAGTTCGTAGGTTTTTGGACGTTAGTGTTAGCAAACAGTGTATACTTTTTCCCGGGTACTCTCAATAATTTTGTTTTCCTTCCATTTGGGCCTATTGTTGTAGTGTTAGTGTTTTGAGATAGTTAGCTAATTCTAATAGGTATAAATTGTACTTCGTAGCTTAATACTTTTTTTTAGAGGGTGGTGTTGTATTCTTTATATACATATTTATTTTATTCTTCGTGATTTAGTGCTGAGCATTCTACTTTACGTAATTTTTTCGTATAATCTCTTACGTATATTTTGCATAGTAATGTATTTTACATTATTTTAATTTCCAGTTAACGTTTCTCATTTTCCTATTTTTAAGTATTATTATTATTATCTAGCTTTAGCAATAGTGTTAGTATGCCTCGACCTCGACTAGTGTTGTGTAGAGCTTGCGACGGGAGGTTTCCCTGGTCTAGGGGTATAGTAGCTGATAGTTTCAATTGTAAAGGGTGCTTGTATAGGAAAAGGCTGGAACTCGAGGTCGAAGCTTTACGGGAAAAAGTTAGGGTGCTAGAGGGCCCGGTTATAACGGAGCCTCTGGTCGTCGAGCCACCTGTTGATGAAGAAGCAATCTCCAAGAACAACGACATTTTAGAGGGCGAATGGGTGGTCGTGGATGAGGTAGAGGGGGATAGTGATAGGGGTTTAATCATCGGCGATTCTATGGTTAGGGAACTTGGGAACCGAGTGTGTAGGGATTTTCGGGGTTTCGAGCGCTGTTGTCTTCCTGGGGGGAAGATTGGCAACGTTCGAGCCGTTTTTCATCGCCGAAAGCTGCCCTTGCGGGTGATTCTGTGGGTGGGAACAAATCAGGTAGGAGCGAATATTAGTGAGTCTCTGTCAGAATACCGGGATTTACTATTATCCGCTAGGGAGGGGGGTTCAGATGTGGCAGTGATTCCAGTGCTGCCAAGGGGTAGTAGGGGATATAGGAGTAGGATCCACCAATTTAATATAGGACTGAAGGACATTTGCTCCTCACTTGGGGTCACGTTCTTGGAGCTTCCCGCATTTACCGATAGGTGGCTTCGTTCGGATGGGATCCATCTAAATAAGAGAGGGGTCTGGGAGGTTTACGATAGTCTTAGGCCAGGTTTTTTACTCCCAGACCACGTAGTCGGGAATGCGGGTTAGTTAATGATAATCACAACAGTACTGACTTGAAATTACCCACCTCTGACTTGGATGGCTTCTCGATTGACAACAAACCACCGGGCAAATTAAAATGTGTGTTAATAAATGCCAGGAGCTTGGGTAATAAGAAAGATTTTTTAGAAACTATGATAGTTGTGGAGGGCTTGGATCTTATAGCCATTACAGAATCTTGGGCAAACGATGGGGATGAATCTTTCTTACACATCTCAGGATACGATACTTTTTTGAGAAATAGATCTGATAGGAAAGAGGGTGGAGTGTTGATATACGTGAAATCCTGTTTGAAGGCTAGAGAGTGTAACGTGCAGAGAAGTGATATTGAAACCATATAGGTTGAACTTGAGAGCAAAAGACGTCATAAACTTATTGTTGGGGTTTGTTACAATCCACCGAATAGGGATCAAAGCTACATTGCCAAAATGCATGATGAAATTTCCTACATGTGTAAGCGACAGAGGGTTCTCATACTAGGGGATTTCAATTACCCGGGTATTGATTGGGAGAACCTTTCATCTGGAAATCAGTACGAAAGAGACTTTCTTAAGTTGGTGCTCGATAATTTTTTGTATCAGCATGTATCAGAAGCCACAAGGGGTACTGCTATTTTGGATTTAGTTCTTACTAGTTCTGAGGATCAAGTTGAACATGTTTCGGTGGGGGAAGAGTTTTCTTCCAGTGATCATCGTATCGTCAGATTTCACTGTAACTTTTCCTCGGGTAAGGTTGATAACAAAAGACTGGTTCCTTGTTTTCGGAGAACTAACTTTGATGTTTTGAGAGGAAGGTTAGCGGAAGTTTTCAAAGACCGGTTGGAATCAGTAGGGGTGGTAAGTCAATGGGAAGAATTTAGTACGAAGCTGTCCTCTGTTTTGCACGACGTCATACCCTTTGTTCGAAAAAAGCGTGTTTGTACATCACACCCTCTATGGTTCACGGATAGCGTGCGGAACCTTTATCTTGAAAAGAAAAGAGCATTCAGAGAGTATAAAAGTGGACGTGGTGACCTATGGCATTTTATTTATTTATTTACAATAACCCCAGAAGGCATGAAATGCACTTATACTGGAAGAAAAGAAAAAAAAAAATAATAGTCAGTACGGGAAGCACTTCGCATACGGAGCCAGGTCGAAATCCCCAATATTGGAAGCAAATTTTGCGTAGGAGGCACATACAAGTTCTGATGGAAGACTGTTCCATATTCTCGCCACACGGCATCTATATCCGTGGAAAAAACAATCCCTTCTAGCCATTGGTACTCTTATTTGGAAGCGATGCCTACGTAGGTTAACTCGCCTGTCTATGATCTCAAAGAAAGGCTCTCTCGATGGTAGATAAACAATTTGGTGGACTAGTTTGTAGCACATCTTCAGATCTGCAGCGATTCTACGCCATTCCAGTGAGAGTAAACCCAGAAATTGAAGTCTCTGGCAATAGGATAGACCGCTCATGCCAGGTATTCGTTTAGTAAACGACCTCTGTGGCTTTTCGAGGAGCTGTATGTCCTTGATTTTGTAAGGGCTCCATACTTGCGAACAGAACTCCAGGGTCGGGCGAACGTACACACAGAAAGCATATGACAACGTATGCGCATCACACTTACGGTATGCCGTACGTAACATATATGAAATTCTATTAGCTTTGCAGACTATGCCATGATAATGATCAGTGAAATCCAGAATGCGGCTCATTGCAATACCTAAATCCACGCATGTATCCAATTGCTGTAACGTTTCATTACCTAGTTGGTAATATTCAGGATCGGTGCGTCTACCTAAATGCATTGATCCACTTTTTGATGATGAAATAGGTAGCTTATACTGACAACTCCACTGGAAAAGTTGTTGGCATGCAATTCTTAAGCCCCTAGTGTTTTCCACTGGAGAGAATAACTTCACGTCATCAGCGAATTGCAATAGAGAGATGGGTGACACAGCCTGAGTAATATCGTAAGTGTACAAAGTAAATAAGATCGGGCCTAACACCGATCCCTGGACAACTCCGCTTGGCACCTGACATTCTCTAGACATGACGCTGGCTACGCGAACCTGATGAACCCTGTCTGACAGCAGTTCTTGAATTATCCTCACAACTTTATCCGGAACCCCCATGCAAGCTAGCTTCCTCAGTAGTAGCAATCTGTCTACTTTATCAAATGCCTTTTGGAAATCGACGTAAATTACATCAATCTCTTGTCCAGAGTCTATAGCACTCTCCCATATATCATGACAAATCAACTGCTGCACTGGTAAGGAGCGGCCAGGAATGAAGCCAAACTGAACTGAGGGGATTAAGCCCATATCGTCGGCAAATGGAAGTAACTGATTGACGATGCATCTCTCGAAAATTTTGCAGGATATATCGGTTAACGATATCGGGCGATAATTATTCGGATCTGCCCTGGAGCCTTTATTCTTATAAATTGGACTAATAACTGCAGATTTCCAAGAGCATGGGATAGACCCGTAGTCATAGAAGGATGTGAAGATGGAGCTAAGCAGAGAAGATATCGGGTCTGAAAGACGTTTGTAGAAACAACTGGGTATTCCGTCAGGACCCGGAGATGATCGACCAGGAAGGGAAGCAATAATGGCTTTTATCGTCTGAGTGCTGAACATGTCACGAAAGAAGGGATGATCATTCATAAGGCCTTGATAACGATAGTCGTAACCGGAACAACTGAAATTATATGAACCAGAAAATATGTCCGCAAAAACGTTTGCTTTCTCATAATCTTCCGTTATCGTGGTGCCATTCACAGTTAGCGTTGGTATGTCCCGGGATACACGAAGTCTACTGCGGACATCTCGGTGGAAAAAGTTCCGATCACGATTTTTACAGAGGTTGAGGAGATGGAAACTCTCTTTCTCTTGGACGTAATTTGCATAGTTCCTAGCCATGACCTTGTATTGTTCTTTAGTGGTTTGACTAGGTATTGATCTACATTGACGCCAAGCATGCAATTTCCTATTGTTTAGCATTCGTAAAACCTTATCTTTTTTTCTAAATCTCATTTGACGGGGAACATGTTCACGAGACCGCAGAAATAGAGCTGGCAAAGCATCCGCAGCTGAGATAGTTCCAGCCAGTACTTGGTTCTGCAGATCTTTTACAATAGCTGATAATCTTGGATAATCTGCATTGTGATAGTTTAGTGTTGATCGGCAATCTAATCCTGTTGTAATATGCAATGAGAAGTGTATCGGCAAGTGCGGTGGATTATCGCTGTTGCAGAAGGGTGGAAGTGCATATACGTCGTAGACCACCGAAGGATGGGTAGCAAACAGAAGATCTAAGAAGTTTTCCCCTTTCGTGGGAAAATCGACCAACTGAACAAGGCCTAGTTCTGCTGATATTGACATGAACTGTGACTCCAGTTCAGACGAGAATCTCCCGTTTATCCAATCGATTCCCCGCATGTTGAAGTCCCCGACCAAAATCACCGGAAAGCGCGCAGAGCAGTAATGCCTTAGTTCTCTCCAAAACTCACACCAATGATCTAAATTACATGCTTTATTTGGTGGAACGTACGCCGTAATAAGCCTGCACTTCCTATTTCCGCTTTTTATATCCACCGATATTATCTCAACATCTTGATTTCCATTATGCACGTTCACCAGCTTAGGTTTCAGGCTGCTTCGAATAATAATGCATACACCTCCTCCCGCAGTAGTTTCTCTGTCGTATCGGAAAATATCGTATCCTGGTAGACATATCAAGGAAGACGAAACTGATTGATGTAACCAAGTCTCTGCTATGCACAGAATGTCGACCTCATTTGACTGAATGCAGCAACGCAAATCGTCAATTTTATTCACAATACTTCTGGGGTTCATGAATATACCTGTAACTCTTGATTCAGAATCGGATGCGTGTTCATTTGTTGAAGTAATTGACGATGACTCTTCTCCGTACAGTCATTGTTGATTAGAGGTGTCCCTCTGACCGGGCAATGCTTCCGTCATAGTACAATCTCCAGCCGGATCCTCCAGAAGATATCTGGGAATACCAAAAAACTCTCTGATGTGTATACCAGATGGCCAGTGGAATGGATCACTCAATGAATCCCAATTACTATCGACAGTGGTAAGTACAAAAGATGCATACTTGTTTGAGTTCCTTGTATTCAGCTTAACGCAGTCGTACTCGAGTTGCGTGTCTTGCAGTATGCGACGTACGTCCGAGATAGATGTCTCTGGAGCAAATCTGTTCACCAGCAACCGACGTCTGCGAACCGTCGGCACTACACGCACCTGCGACGTCGTAGACATTCCCACTCTGAATTCATTACGCCGATCAGTCCCAGTTGCGACGTTGGATCGCTGTAAACGGTCAGGTGGTACTTGATTGGATTGGATTGGATTTTAAATTTTCTGGCGCAAGGACCAATTTGATCAAACTGCGCCAAAACAAATTATAAAAATAAGAAAAATCATCCTTTTGTCATGTCAAAATACTAAAACTATGCATGATAAAAAGCAACGTAAAGCATAAAACAATGACATGAATTGTAAAAATCTATAATTTATTATAAAAACCAATGGCTTTGATGAATTTAAAAATGCGAGATACATCGCAATGGTCAGATAAAATGTCATGAAGTGAAAGATGACTTTGACCAAAAGCGGTCGTAAAATGATGACGATGATATGAACAAGTAAAAGCATGAGCAATGGTCAATGAACTTTGACAATGTGGGCACTGTGGCTGACTCTCTCGTAATAAAAGATATGATGTGGTACTTGATTAATATCATCCACTTTCAAGCGAGGGTGGACTGCCCGAAACGTGTTGTTATTTGACAAATTTTCCTTTCCCCTCAAAGTATCAGTCAATATTTGGGCATACGAAGCGGTAGCAACAGGCTCTGGCAATGATTCACAATTGTTTGCTCCAGATGAGTTCACGTTTGAGCGCATAGCATTTGACAAGTTAGCTATCTCTGACTGCATTCCGGGAATGATCTGGGCAATGCTCTCTAGTCTACTAAAACGTTCCTCAAACTTCTGAAAGTTTATCTCAATAATCTCTGAAATATTAACAGTTTCATGGATACTAGGCGGCGGCTCAGTGATAGCAACCTCCGACAAAGAACGTTCATTTCCTACGACATGGACTTCATCATACAGCTTCATCATTTCATTCCTCAGCACGAGAAACCGGTCTCTCTCGGCTGCCTCTGCCCTTTTCCCATCACAGACTCTTGTGAACAGGAGGGTCATTTCATCCAAATGCTTGTAGAACTCACCATTGAAGACCTTGCTTCCAATAGGTGACAAAGGGCACTCGTCTGTCATCTCGATCTTAACCCTAACTATTCCAGTATTTGTATATTAAACACTACTTTACGCTGCAATTGCAAGCTAGGCTTAAATAAAAACAGAACAATTTGCTCCCAGTTTCATATGTAAAAAGACCGTATTAGTTCGAAGTATATCACAATTTACTTCCAAACTCAAAAAAAAAACGAACGTGAAACCACAAAAACAACAGCAAAAAGTATATAAATTAATTAAAATTATAGCGCTCAAGAACAAAATGTCAACACATGAGCTGACTTGACTTGACTCAAGTTATCATTGTTTACTGATAAAAGAAGACTGTTGAAGAAAGCGATAAGGGATAGTAAAAAGGAAGTTGAATCTAAGTTGGCAGATAACATTGGCTCTGACCCAAAATCATTTTTTCGATACGTCAATAATGGATGTAAGGGGGCAGTTGGTCCCCTCTCGATAGGAGGCTCTAAGGTAGAGAGCAATGTAGGCATGTGTAGTGCTTTCAATGACTTTTTCGCGTCGGTTTTTAATGGAGATAATGATATTCGATATACGGGTGTTGCATGGGGTAATAAAACCCTCAACGATATTCAAGTAGAAGACGTGGAGGTCCTAAATCTTCTAAGAAATGTATGTGCAAGCAAAGCACCAGGACCAGATGATATCTATCTCAGGGTTCTCAGGGAAGGTGCTAATGAATTGTTGGGGCCAGTCGCACAGATATACAGGAGCAGTGTTGCTGAGGGTATCGTCCCGAGAGATTGGAAACTGGCTAACGTTGTTCCGATATTTAAGAAGGGTAGTAGAGAAGTGGTGTCTAATTATCGTCCAGTGAGTTTGACGAGCTCCCTCTCGAAAATTTTGGAAATTATCATCAAAAGGCAGTTTGTGAAGTGGATAGACGAGAATAATGTATTGTCGGATAATCAGCATGGGTTCAGGAAGGGGAAGTCATGTGTAACTAACCTCCTTTGCTTCTATGATTACGTGACTAAGGCTTTGGGTAAGAGCAAAAATGTCGACGTTGTTTACCTTGATTTCCAGAAGGCATTCGATCGGGTACAACATGGCAAACTCTTGAAGCGTTTACACGAGATTGGAATAGGGGGCAACTTGCTGAATTGGATAGAATCGTGGTTAAGAGATAGGTCGCAACGAGTTATGGTGAACGGGGAATTCTCTGGTTGGACAGACGTCACAAGTGGAGTTCCTCAGGGAAGTGTCCTTGGCCCCATTCTTTTTTCACTTTTTATCGACAAACTCGATCAGGGTATCGATGGAATTACTAGCAAATTCGCAGATGATGTGAAGCTAATGGGGGTAATCGGGAATGAAAGCGATAGGGAGTTGCTCCAGACCAACTTAGACAAGATTGCAGCATGGGCAAATGAATGGAGCATGACGTTTAGCGTAGATAAGTGCATGGTCGCTCATTTTGGTTCGAACAACCCACGGTTCTCTTACGAGTTGAATGGTGTCACTATCCCGGATGCAACTAGAGTCACCGATTTGGGAATTCTCATTGACGAGCGACTTAAGTTTTCTGAACATTGTTCAGCGGTTGTCAAAAAAGCGAATAGAATGCTTGGTCTCATTTTCAAAAAGGTCTCTTCGCGTTCTCCTAAAGTCATTCTTCCGCTTTTTCGAGGCTTAGTTCGTCCTGGACTGGAGTATGCGGTAAGGTTTTGGAGACCATACCTACAGAGGGACATAGACTTGATTGAAGGGGTGCAGAGAAGAGCTACGCGTGCCCTTATTGGCACACAGGGCTTGAGTTATGAAGAGAGACTTCATTTTTTGAATATGTTTACATTGGATGAACGCAGGTGTCGAGGAGATATGATCGAAGTGTTCAAAATTTTCAATGGGATGGATAGGATGGACCATGAACTTTTAGTACACCGCCAATCAACCGCTTTTACAAGGGGACACCAGTATCGATTGGTGAGGGACAATGCAAGGTTATGGTGTCGCAGGGAATTTTTCTCTAATAGGGTTGTTAATAAATGGAATAGCTTACCCCCGGAGGTAGTAAATTGTAACACAATTGACACGTTTAAAAAGAAATACGATAAACATGTTGGGGTAAATCGAGAAGCTATCCATTCTTAGAATAAGACAACCATAAGTATTCTTTATGGGCATTGTATAATATTTTATCATCTGTATATATTGTTTATAATTTGTGTTAATTGCATTTTTAATGGGGTTGCTGTATTTTTGAAACATATGACATCCATATTTGTTATGGGCATCTTTTTATCAGCCACCTCGTTGGGCATTTTGCCTGTTGTGGCGTTGTATTTGTATTTGTATTTGTATTTGTATAATAAAATTAATGAAAGAGATAATAATAAAATTAATGAAAGAGATAATAATAAAATTAATGAAAGAGATAATAATAAAATTAATGAAAGAGATAATAATAAAATTAATAGAAGAGATAATAAAGTTAATGAAAGAGATAATTCCATAATTAATGAAAGAGACTATTCCAGAATTAAGGAGATATAATCTCAGAATCAATAACAGAAATAATTCCAGCATTAATAAAAAAATAATTTCAGCATTAATGAAAGAAATAATTTCAGCATTAATGAAAGAAATAATTTCAGCATTAATGAAAGAAATAATTTCAGCATTAATGAAAGAAGTAATTTCAGCATTAATGAAAGAAACAAATCCAGAATTGATGAAAGAAATAATAATTAATAAAGGAAATAATTCCAGAAATAATGAAAGAATATTCAAGAAATAATGAAGGAAAATCCAGAATTGATGAAGGAAAATTCAAGCAATTATGAAAGAAATTATTCCACATTAATGAAAGAAATGATTCTCCAGTATTAATGAAATAAATAATTTAATCTTTTTTCACCTTTAGATGAGTTCTCTATCCTTTTTCTATATCTTTAAAACTCCATATTAACCAATATAATCCAATATTAGAGACAGAACATTTCTATGGGCAAATTGCCAGGTGGGAAGTTTGTACGGAGTCACGTAATTTCTTTGCATTTGATGTCGCTGCAGTCGCGGTGGCTGGATGCTCCCTCCTGTAATATATAATCTCTGTCGTCTGCTTCTCTCCAGGTTACTTGTTTTGGGCGTCTCCTTGTGTCCTGAAAAAATTACTGAACTGGCAGTTTGAACTTCCAGTTCTGTTTGTGAGCTTAGCTTGTAGGGAACCCAACAAACCGACTTCTTCTTGTCTGTCGTCTGCTCATTACGAGGCTCTTTGTTTTAGACGTCTCCTTATGCTCAAATAAAATAACCGAACTTATAGTTTAAATTACCAGTTCAGTTCACGAGCTTTGTTTATAAGGAACTGAGCGGAATAAAGAATATAGTGTTTTACTTTAAACTTCATCGTCACCAAATGAGTCATTTTTAAATTTGAGATTAGATGGCAGCACATTAGTATAAAGTGGAGTGTGGAAAAATTCACTTTTTACGATCTTACCTGTCGTCTGCTCGTGTGGAGGTCCTTTGTTTTGGATGTCTCCTTGGGTCTTGAAATTACTGAACTGGAAGTTTGATCTTTCTGGTCAGTTTATAAGCTTTGTTAATAAGGAGCAAAACTGAATGAAGAATTTAGTTTTTTATACCTGAGCTTCGTCATCACCACATAAGGCACTTCTAATTTTGAAAGTAGGTAGCAGCACCAACAATATTTTTAAAAATGAATGTCTTAAAGTGTATTCTAGAGTGTTAAATTAATTTCAATTCCCTTAAATTTGTTAGTGCCGTTGTGAATTCGCTGCAAATGCTACCTTTAAGTGACTTTTTGGTTCATAATGTGGCCGCTCTCTCGCAGTCGAACGAAGCAACGTGCGAGTTGGCTTAAACACAACACAATATTTTTCACATAATAGTCTGTACTATATTTAATACCAGCTATAATACCCGGCGCTGCCCGGGTTTTCTTCAATGAGGCTTTTTGAATCACGCGATATCTCCCTCTCTCTTCCTTTGAGGGATATGCAAACAGTGTCTAAGTTAACCAATATGACGACTTCCTGGGCGACTTCATGAAATAAACAAATCTAGATTTAAAGAAACATAGAAACTAATATTTTTTTTTTCCTTTTTTTTAAGGGGCGCTAGGTATTTCGATTTCCCCCCCCCCCCCCCCCCGAACTTTAATTTATCCATCTGCCTGTTTCAGCTTTCAAAAATGCTTAATCGAAGCTGTGGAATTTCTTCGATGTACTTTACGAGCCCATAATTAATTTTAAAATATCCTAACCCACATGAATTTATGCAGTTGAATAATAAAACATTGATTTTCATGCTTGAGAAGATATAAATGAAAATTTGAAATCAATGTTATTGTGTCTGAATATCCAACTCGAAAGTAGGTCCGGCTAATTATTTCATATTTAGTTTCCTGGGCTTCGTATATCTCTAAGCAAACTCAATATTTCAAAAATCAAAAACTCAATACAATTTTTAAAATTATTGATGTGACAGAAAAAATCCCCACCAAACTTCCGCATTTCTACATTAAAATCGGCAATTTTAATACTGATTTCTATAGGGGAGTCATCCTTTGCTTGACCCTGAAAATGATGCTGATGATGATTATGGCGTCTATTCAAAAAGCCTCATTACTGAGAAGACTGAAAAAGGGACAAACCATCACAAAGGCAAATTATTATACATATATTAACAGGATTATAGAAGTGACAAACCATTGTAAAGGCATAAAACACGTCTGAAACGCATTGCTAGGGAACCACGGTAACCAAAGTAAACGTTCGGAAAGTGATTGTTCAGGCCGAAAAACCATTGTTGCCCGACAGTTTTTTGCCCATTTGGGGCACTTGCATTATTCTGACGAAATTTTAAAGTATCCTATCGTTCAAGTCGGGTCCCATTTGGTATGTATGCAAAATTTGGCGGCGAGCATAGGTAACGGGGCATATGGCGAACAATTGGTCCTATGGTCCCAGAGGCATACTTCCAGTTGGAAAAAAGTACCCGAATAATGTGTAGTACTCAGACATTTGATTCATGTTGCCCGGGGTTGCATACTTATTAAAATAAAAATGTTAACTTTTTATGCCTACACCCTGTGCCCCAAAACACAATTGGAAAGTTGTTTCCCGGTCTCCAACAAGAACATTCATCGTTTCTAAGTGCAATATTCACTGAGATATTCAAAGATAGTTGGAAAAACACATCATTAAATGCGAGGAAACCATTCTACCCGCATCTAATGCTGTTTTTTTTTCAAAAATTTCCTCAATTTTTCAAATTCGCATATCTCGGCGAATATATTGCTCTTAGAAACGTGAGATTATTTTATTTGTCATCGGAAAAGACAGAGAAACAACTTCTTAATTGGGTTCTTTGGCACACGGGGATGGTATAAAAAGTTGTTTTTTATTTTTCATTTTATAACTATTCAACCCTTTACAACATGAATGACATATCTGAGTTGGACACGTGATTTGGGTACTTTTTCTGGTATGTCTTTAAGACTAACGGCTCGCCAGTAAAGTTCCATACGCCCCATTACCCATGCAGTCTGCATATACACGTAAAAAAATAGTTTGAGACGAAATACAGTCGACTCCCGTTTTAACGAATACCGTTATAACGGGAAAAATATCGTTTTAACGGAAACTTTTCTAATCCCCCCGGATAAGTTTACATAGGAACAATATAAAAATCTGAAATTCCTATGTAACGAAATTTCTTTATTACTCCGGTCTCTTGGAATTCATTATAATGGGGTTTGACTGTATTCCCACCAAAACAAACCTGTTATTTTTCCACCAAACTAAAGTAATTGCAACTTCTAATTAACTTTTGCATCGCTTTTGCGGTCTTTTTATAATGATTATGTCATTTTACTTTTATAAATTTAGGAAGGAAACAAAAGGAAGAAAGGGTGGGGAGGAAAAAAGAAAAATGGCCAAGAGGGGTTCGGTTGTGCGTAAATGCCTTGAAATTCCACTTGTGAGCAAGGAGATTCGCGCCTCACTCCCAGTTTTATGTCAAAGTTTCACATTTATAAGACGTTTGACTATAGTTACGATTAATCTCTATATATAGCTTTCAATACTAAAATATTTCATTTATACGAAGCACAATTTCAATTATTTGACATTTTCATTTTGACTCGAACTCCAAATCTTTGGGATTTAGACATCATTTCTATCTATCAAATCCACGAGATTGTGAAAAATGTGTCGCTGAATTGGTTTTGCATGCGTATTATCAACACTAAAAACTATAAATTTCAGGTTGACAGATACAAAGAGACGCATTGAGCGAGTTATGGACATTTCAAAGTGAAGACTTACGTGAGAATTTATTACACTTTTCTGAGAAATCAGCAGACGCAGTGAGTCTCAAATAAACGGATTTAAATTGCTTTAAATGTGGTCATACGTCCATTTAGAATTTTTTTTTTCTAATGTCCACAACATTGTTCTTGCAGGATAGGAAAATTGCATTGAAATTATTTCTGATGTTGCAGGCCAGTAGTAGGCCAGCAGCAGGCTTATGCAGTAGGGCAGTTAATAGGAAGCATTACAGTATAGATTAAAAAAAACTTTAATTATGTGGTGTCAATCTTAGAGGAAGTCCCAATACATTATCTGCTTGGATTGCATATAGAAACCAATCCACAAACCAAATGACGTTAAGACCGTCTTAAATATGTTTAAAATCACGTTTTTCCTGTTAAATTGAAAGGAATGGCATATGAACACTTGCGATTGAAACAACAGTAAATTTATGCAATTGCAGTTTCTTAAGTTATACAGCAATGTAGTTTTAAAAAATTTTAAATTCCGCGGGTATGATTTGGTCTCTTGGAGTTCGTTATAACTGAATTCGACTTTATTGCTTTTCAGTAGAGGCAATGGGTTGGCACAACCCTCCCCAAAAATTCATAAAAACGATGGGGTTTTTTTAAAAGCTTTCATTTCTCACCCATCTACTTCTTGGATTGCATTTACTACAGCACTCAAAAGAATGTCAATGAATGATCAACAAATCTTTGTCTGCTTTCTTTATGGCAGCCCTCTTTGAATGAAAAGTCTTCGAACACACACAACACTTTCTGTCTTTACAGTTACTCCGTTTTGCTTTAAACCTCTTCTATAGTTTGTGTCAGGGTCTACTGTCACCCCGAAGTCGCAAACCCACCCAGATTACATGCAACACTTTTTTCATTTCCTTCCTCATGTTAATGTTACTCGAATAGAGGAAAAATTGCGAAAAATATATTCTATGCATTTTGTTTGAAATTAATTTGTTTTTAGTCAGAGTGACTAAAAAAAATTTAATTCCACAAACTTCTTCGTGGCCCCCGCCCGTATCAGTAGCCGTGACTCCCCTTTTGCCAGATTTTCACCCGTGGCCCCCCTGGAATATCCCAGGGCCCCTTAGGGCAATTGGCTCTCGGTTGAGAACCACTGCACTAGAGTATTATGCATAATCACGGATAAAAGCGATAAATTTCAAGTATTCATGAAATTTACCAACGACACTGTGTTATTATTGCGCATAATCTCCGGTAAGAGCGATAATTTTTTTAGAATCTATCAAATTTACCAACGACGCTTGGTGAGTATGCATAATAATCGGTTATTACGTAACGAATTACGAAACGGTTGCTGTGTATAACAAATTTATCACATTTACCTTATCAGATACATTGGGAAATGAATTATGGTCGAAAAAACCTCCATCAAAGCGGAAGAAAAAAAGGATGGGGGCCCCATCTTGATGGCGAAAAAAGATAAGAAGTTTGCTGTGTAATAGAATAAAAAGGGCCGAAGAGTGTGTGTTATCCGTTGTTCAAATAAAGAGCGTTTATTTACATAGCACTTGGGCTGATCTCTTTGCGTCGCTCATCGAAGAAATCGGTTGGAAATATCAAGAAAAGCACGATTCGACAGATCACGGGGGGGGGGGGGGAAGGGATGACTTGAAGTGCTCTCAAAGTACACATAATCCGAATAGGGATCGATATTAATGTCTTTTCATTACGCTACTGCGAAAATAACGTCACTTTTATAAAGTTCTTTTCGCTTCATCAGTTCGAGCGTTTACAGTTTCTTTGTAGAACTGGCTAATCTGAACGTAAATATAGTAGGTAAAATAATAAATCTAATAATGATAAATGTAATAATAATAAATGCCATCTATTATAATAATATACATACTACAACATGCTATGTATCGACTGAAATTCAACTGGATTGTTGGATACGGAGAGACAGTGGCGTATGCAGGACCTGCCTTCAGAGTAGGGGCAGGGTTGCTCAGGAAATCTTTTCCAGAGAAATTTCGAGTTATATATATATGTGTATGTAGTAACTTAAAAAAGAAATTTAAATTGCAGAAATTGATTGTAACAACATTTTTAAGGCATTTTATTTTTTTCACGAGAAACATTTCCAATTTTTTATTGTATCCTCCGCCCCCTTCGTGTTTTTGAATACGCTTCTGAGGCTAGATATGGTCTCCAGTTCAGGATTTTCTGGTATGCAACCCTTGGGGGAACCTCTGCAGTTTCGATTTGGAAAAAAAATGTTTATTTTGGGGGCGATTGGTACTCAAAAAGACACAAGACACATACAACTGTAGCATGTAACAGACATTATGATAATACCGAAACAAAAATATTTGAGCCCCACCCAACAAAAAACTGATGAAAATTCAGAATTAGTATAAGAAAAGTTTTCAGAATTAGTGTAAGAAAAGTTTTCAGAATTAGTGTAAGAAAAGTTTTCAGAATTAATAAAAGATAAAATTTCAGAATTAATAAAAGAAATAAAATTTCAGAATTAATAAAAGAAATAAAATTTCAGAATTAATAAAATAAATGATTTCAGAATTAATAAAGAAATAAGTTCAGAATTTCAATAGAAATTCAGAATGAGTGTAGAAGATGACACTAGAATTAATGAAAGCTATATATATAAATATATATATATATATATGATAAATAACAAAAATTTAAAATTAATGAAAGAAAATATTTCAAAATTAGTGATAGTTCTGAAATAACGAAAGAAATAATTTTAGAATAGCTGAAAATTCTGAAAAAATGAAATAAATAAATTTGAGTCAATGAAAATTTAAAACTAATGGAAGACACAATTTCAGAATAAATGGCAATTTAGGAATAATGAAAGAAATAATTATAGAATTAAAAGGAATCAATTTCGGAACTAATAAAAGAAATAATTTCAGAACTAATAAAATAAACAATTTCGGAATCCTTGAAAGAAAATCCCAGAACTAATGAAAGAAATTTTTCAGCATTAACGAAAGAAATGATTCCAGTATTAATGAAATAAATAATTTAATCTTTTTTCATCTTAAGATGAGTTCTCTATCCTTTTTTTAATCTTAAAAACGCAATATTTAGAGACCGAACCATTTCTATGGGCAAATTGCCAGGCGGGAAGCTTGTTTTCACCGAGTCACGTGATTTCCTTTCATTCGATGTTGACCCCGTCGCAGAGGCTCGATGCTCCCTCCAGTAACATAAACTCCATGGATCTCACATATACAGGGGAAACTTCCAGAGTTTTCTTTTCCGTCTATAAAAACAAAATATACAGTAATTATGAGAGAAAAACTCTCGTGTACGTCTTTGTACAGCCGTCTCTGTTTAGCGTGTATATAGTCAAATCTCTTATTGTGTGAATACCTGTTCTAAATAAATCTGTGACGTCCATCATTTCGTTTCGCCCTCTACTCATTTCAAGGACTTGTGTGAGAGACATTTAACCGGAGCAATGCTTTTGACGAAACTTTAAAATTTGAATTTTAAAAACATTTTTTTTTTAATTTCCCAAAAATGCTGAAACTGGAACCAACCGCTTCTTGCTGCGAGCCCTTCGGTACTAATTTTTCGTTACTAATTTGGATCAACTTGTTGTAAGAGTGTAAAGTTGTATGGATACTTGAAAGTCTAATTAAATTCAGATGACGAATCCGGATCAACTCAGATCATCAGTATTTCTGAACTGAGGGAAGGGGATAAAAACGAATTTTTCGTTACATTTGGATGGAGAACGTAATAATTTATACTGTATACACGCCATATATTTTGTGATTTCGATTCGAAATGTCATTCATAATTATATCCACTTGATATACTCCGGAGTTCTCTAAGATAAGGTTTTAATGAGCTTTTTCGACTTTAGTCGCTTGGAAGTATTTACGCGAATCCGTTTCCGAACATAAATCAACTTTTCGACTGAAAAATGAATGAATGAAATTTTTGCGTCGCGCTGTCTCGAGACGTGTCTTAAAAATGTTCTCAAACTACGAATTCCTCTTGACGAGAGAAGATTTTCGCGCGCGAGAAATTTTTACAGGAAATAAATTCTCTCTCTCCAGTCGCTTCCTTTCGGAGGGAAAAATTCTTCTCTCCAGGAAAACACATCTCCCGAAACTTTTCACAGAGTTTTCGAAAATCCCTGGAAATGATGACTTTTCTCCACTCGAAAACGAACGTCTTTTCAATTCGGATCGGATACAGTTTTAAAGTGACGTGACGACGACGGAGAGTTTTTGGCGATGAATTGGAATTCCATAATCTCTGTATGCATTCATTCCTCTCCCCCCCCCCCCCCCACATGCTGAACACGAGGGATTCAGTCGTGGTGGATGTTGAAAGACATCGATGGATTAGTGCTTCAGTTTTTTGATAATTAACCGTATGAATGAGATCTCATTTCTAAATTTTTGTCGAAAATTTAATGGTGGGATCTATTATTGACACAAAAAGAACCCATTAAATAATTTGAAAGTTTTGCATCTCTCGTGAAACGCCAATAACCAATAAGTTCCAGACGCCACGATGCCAGAATTTAAAAATAAACGTTTAAAACGAGTTAGATGTTGGGTCGCGTTTCGTAGAGAGATTGTATATTATGTAATTTTCTTCTATTTTTGAGTGGGAAAATGTAGCCAAGGTGTAGACTTTTTTACGGCCAGTAAAATGCTATGGATTCTAGTAAAAAGAGCCGCTAAACTTTGGAGTGGGTGTCTTCAACGCATGTCCCGCGGGCCAAATGTGGCGCTTGCAGCTTTTTGCCAGGGCATTCTGAACATTTTTTTTTAAATAGTTAGTTCATATTAAAAAGGATTAAATTAAGAAACAATTTAAAATGAAATTGTTTAATTAATAATTTTTTAAAAAATTGCCGAAAAACTCTTTAATGTTGAATTTTAACTGTTGCGGTGTGAACCGTAATATTCGATTAAGCGTAGTTGAAAAGTAGTTGAAATCATCATGCTAAGCGGGGAACTTCAACACGGTCTTTTTAGAAGAAATTCTGGTGCCGGAGGATTTCACATCGTTCAAGTGGGATATCCGTTATCCGATTAAGCGGGGCTGACTGTATTAGATTATATTTAGATCATTGCCCCCATATTTGGACCTCTACTCTACTTCATGTTCTCTTCATTAACTCGAGCGAGTTCGACATGATCACCGACAGTCGATCGATTGGACGGTAATATACCGACTTCAGACCCGATTCTACATCCGATTTAATGTTCAATCAACATTTCGCCGTATATCTCAATCTCTCGACTCAATGACCAGCACTAAACGCCATTTTCGCTTCTGTATACCATCTACAAAAGAATATTTCCTTTGAACGCATGCGTTATTGTTAAGGGGGGTGAAGACGTTTTTTTTTTTTTTTATGTTTTAACTTGAAAAGTAAGAAGTAGCCGAAACATGTAACAAATATTAAGTGCGCAAACAACAAAGAAGAATACAAAGAAAAAATAAATAAATAAAAATACAGTATATTTTTACGACGAGAAGCGAACTCGCAAGGCTTTTATTAAAATGAATGTTCATGAAAGCTCGAGTGGAAGCCATAATAATGGTTGTTCTCCTCGGAGAAACATCTTCATTAAGTGATTTAAAGCCAAAAGCACCTACTTTTATTCTTTGTTTCTTGGTGCGTCAATGGATACGATGGGATTGCACGTGCGTTTCTTTGCTTCTGTGGTACCCTTTCAGGTCGCATTTTATCTTCATCTGAAAGCATAAAGTGGCCATATTTTACATGCAGGTCCTTATATACGCAAGTAAATAGAGAGAGAGACTATCGGCGTTTCTCGTAAGGAGAGAGAGAGAGAGAGAGAGAGAGAGGTAGAGATGGAAAGAGAGAAATGCCTTGTTTATGTTTCTTAGTTAGTCTAATTAGGATTGAGAGTTGTTTGGGTATTTAGGTGCTCGTAGAAACCACGTTAGAAAAACTAGGAGAGGTATTAGGATGAGCAAGTTAAGATTTTTGTGTGAATGGATTGATGTTAGACTAAGTATTTTCGTTGAAAATTGGGATTTTTTTCGTAAAATTTAGCTTTTTTTTTGCAGATTCAAGTGACTTGTGATGATTTTTGACTGAATAAAAGCAGAACGTAGCGTCATATTTAAGCGTTCATTCAATCATATTTCATCGGCTGAGAAAGGTGCTTTAGAAGGTGTTGTCGGACCAAGCAAGACCAGGTTCTGTCACTATTGCGATATAAGCTTAGTGTCCCGGAGGTCGCGGTCGAGCCAGAAAAAATTCCATCACTCGGGTTCTTTTCTTACTGGGCTGACTGGTGTGCTCTCGGCCTCTATTCTAGCTAGGCTAACTGGTGGGCTTCCCACTGGCGTAGGGTTTTCACGCCCCCCCCCCCCGTGAGTCATTAAGAGGCACGGTGAAGAGGGATCTTGAATCCCGGTCGCTGGACCAGAGGAGGCGCTGAATTCTTCCTTTAACCATTGATTCAAAACTACACAGGGGAAGCGAAATGCATGTTTTTGCCCCGGCTGAAAAAGTACCTAGTTGCAGCCCTGGGTAGGTAATCTGCTCTCTCGTCCTGACAGCTATGGCTTATTTGCATATACAGTATATACAGGATCCATAGCAAACGGGGGGGGGGGGTATAGCATTTTACCGATCGTGCTATAATAGGCGCGCATTCATCTTTCTTAACTTTTGGGGTCTCTGATTGTTCTGTAATGGCGGAGATTAAATGATACTGCAACGAGGCTTTCGAAGACCGGAAAGAAAAAAAAAATCATATCGGGGGTCTGAAGAGCATGGACCATAAAAATCACACGATTTACGGAGATGCTTAAAAATCCCTCAATGAAAATAAATAATAATTCCAAATTTTTGCAAGACTTAATTTCGAAATTACTGAAACAACGAATTTCAGAATCAGTGACAGAAACGATTTCGGTACTGGTAACCAAAATAATTTCGATAATGGTAAGAGAAATGATTTCGGTATAAGTGATAGAATTTCAGAATTGGTGAAAAATATAATTTTGGTGAAAAATATAATTTTAGAATTGGTGAAAAATATAATTTCAGAATTGGTGAAAAATATAATTTCAGAATTGGTGAAAAATATAATTTTGGTGAAAAATATAATTTTGGTGAAAAATATAATTTCAGAATCAGTAACAAAAATAATTTCGGTATCAGTAACAAAAATAATTTCGGTATCAGTAACAAAATTAATTTCGGTATCAGTAACAAAAATAATTTCAGAATGAGTGACAGAAATAATTTCAGAATGAGTGACAGAAATAATTTCAGAATAATTGAAAAAAAAAAGAATTTCGAGGCATATTGGCCGAAATAGTTTCAGAATTAATGAAATAAATATTAAAATTGATAAAGATGAAATATCAAAATCGATAAAGAAGAAATATCAAAATCGATAAAGAAGAAATATCAAAATCAATGAAAGGAATATAATATCGATAACAAAAAAATATAATGTAAAGAAAGAATTTTTTACAGAAATATATATATATACAGTATATCAAAATTATTTAAAGTGGTATTAGAATTATTTAAAATATTTTCAGAGTTATTTGAAGTAATATCAGAATTATTTGAAGTAATATCAGAATTATTTGAAGTAATATCAGAATTATTTGAAGTAATATCAGAATTATTAGAAGTAATATCAGGATTAATGAAAGAAATATTCATAAAAAATATTTTCAGAATTCATGAAAAAAATGATTCCAGAGCAAATGCAAATCTTCAATTATTTGGTGCCACTGTTGAACTCAGGGCCACGACGGCCCTTTTAATAAGACGTCACTGTGCATTACATTCAAGTCCTAGTAAGAATCTATATTCCATCTTAACATTACGAATACCGCAGGATAACTTTCTGTGGTGGTCCGCGGGAAGTTGGAATCTGACCCGCAAAATATTAATCGCTGAAGACCCCTGCCTTACACTGACAAAACGTTCCGAGCTCATGAAATCAAGATTAATTATCATCATAATAAAACTCGAAACTAATTCTCTTCACAAGGAACTTATCAACTAGGTTTGTACACATTTTATTCTTCATTATATAAATCCAGGAATAAAATATATGAATGAAATCAATTCAAAGAGGGTGATTCGGTATTTAATAAACTCACCCCAGATGTCGCATTCGTTATAATTATTACCATTTCAAATGAAAAAAAAAACAAAACCAAAACAAAAATCGCAAAAACCTTTATATTATAAGCACATTTAATTAATAAGACTCGAGAGATATTTACGAAAGCTTGGACGCAGGAAAGAAAACCCCGTAGAAATAGACGCAAAACAAATGGAGTCTTATACTTGTTTATATATTTGTTTTTGTTGTTTTTTTTTCACAAATGATAAACCGCTTGTCTCAGTTTTAATTATTCCAGACTTGAATAAGGCTTTTTGAAGTAAACAACAACAATATTAAATCGAGTTTGTTCCGCGTCCTCCTTTGGAGAAATTAAAATAGTCTTTTTCATTTGTTTACTTTTTTGTGTCTCTCCGTGAAATACTCTGTTGTTGTTTTAATTAAATTAAAATTACTTTTACTCGAAAAGAGAACGGGGAAAAATGCATTAAAAATTTGTTTCAAAATAGTTTTATGAGTCGCTTTTCATCATCTTCAAATTACATTCTCCTTGTGTGAAAATAATAATAATTATATAATCAGAACTTTTTAGAGATAACTTAGCGGTGTTGTGAAGCACGTTTTATTAAAATATCTTTTAAAACATGTATAATTTTTAGATTTAATTACGATTGAAAATTATTTAAAATGTGTGGAGTGAGTGTGATTTGAATGTAGATTTGGGGTGCGGTATTTGATCTGAGTGGATAAATCAATCGTGTATCCTCGAAATTCGTTCACCGATATCGATTGACACGTTTGATAGAAGTTTTGGGCAGATTTAGGGGGTGACCATATTTTCCGGGAAATTTCCGTATTTTCACGAAATTAAATTTAAAAAAAAAAAAAATCAAACTTTTTATTTTTTAAATATATACAGTTCTTCTAATATTTAGATATACAGTCGAGTCTCGTTAAAACGAACGCCAAGAGACCGGAGGAATCACTTCGTTAAAACGAAATTTCATTATAAAGGAATTCCAGGCTACCTAGTGCATAATTCCTATGGAAACTTATTTGGGGGAATTACAAAAGTTTTCGTTAAAACGAGATTTACGCTACAACGGTATTCGTTAAAACGGGATCGACTCCATATATATATACAAATACAAATACAACGCCACAACAGGCAAACTGTCCAACGAGGTGGCTGACTTAAGAACATCATGGATCCCCGAGCCATTTTTTGGAGGCCCTACCTACTACTGCTACACCACAAATGCACCCTCCCCCCGCGGAACCCCCCAACGAATCAGTACATGCGGGAATGTGCGTGTACGTGTAGTGCAACCTGACGTAAAGTTTGTTTCTGTGTAATGCTTGTTATGTGTAGTGCTGCCATCTGCCACCAGTTTTTCTAACTATGAGTGAAGTGTTATGATTGAATGATTTATCGTTGTAGGACTGTTGCGCTCTGTGGCGAGACTTTTTAACGGGGAGATCGGTTCGCATTTGCGCCTTGAAGTTGGGAACCACAGAAAACCAACTTCAGCCGACCACCACTGTGGGGTTCGAACCCGGATTCTCGCATCGCGAGTCCGTCACTATAACCACTTATCCATCACAATTTTTTTCCTTCAAATTTTTTGCTGTTTAACGCAAATTTTAATTTTTGTTTTGCTGTTTTATACCGTTCTCTTTCTCATAGTTATGAATTTGTTGTTGTTGTTGTGCCAGTTACTCAATTTTGTGTCACACAATTTTTTCCTTCTCTTATTTTTCATGATCTTTAAATTATAGACTACAGTCAGCCCCCCGTATTCGCGGGGGTTACGTTCCGGAAGTGACCGCGAATAACAGAAACCATAGGTTTTTCTTTGTATATCTCGTTTACTAAATATCACGAGAAAGAGCAGGGTGATGCAGAGGTAGAAGGGAATGTAAAAGAGGGTGCAGCGATTGTTGGCGATGTTTTCTGAAAGAATGTTGTGATTTTTCTGTTTGCCGTGTCTTCTTCATATCATTAAGTATGTTGGAGTATGTACAAGGCTTCCTCTACTAATTTTTCTACGTGTGAAGAACGTAAAATAGAGGGATTTATGTTAGAAAAATAATCTATTGCTGATTTCAGCTTGCGAATCCCTTCCGCTATGTTACTTGTGGTGAACTTGTCTTCTGCTTCTTTGTCTCGATCTTCTTCATCTGGTGCTGCTTCAGTTTCAGTACTAGTCAGCTGCATTAACTCCTCCTCGGTCAACCCAATATCAAAAGAACTTTGAGAATAGCATGTATGATAGCTTCACTATCAAGGTACCTCCTGACTTCCGGAACGAAAAACCGTTTAAACCAATCCAGGAAAAGTATTTTCATAGTCCAAGCCTTTTTATTGTTCGCTCAAAATATTGGGAGCTTTGTCTTATCCTTTCCCTTCAATGCTCACGGATTCGCAGATTTGAAAATGATGGTGGGCTTTATCATGTACTCATACGCATTTGCGCGAAACAACATAGTAAGTCTATCTCTACTTGCCTTCAAACCAGGAGCTCACTTTCTTCCGCTTGCTTAACTTTTTCTTCGGCATTTTCTTCCAAAATAGTGTAGTTTCGTCAGCGTTAAACACCTGGTGAGGTGCATAACATTTCTCTTCAATAATTTTCTACAAAGTCTTTTGAAATTTTCTAGCTGCCTCCTGGTCGGCAGAGGCTTGATCGCCAGTGCTTTTTACATTGCGCAATCCGAATCGTTTCTTAAACCTATGAAACAACCTTTACTTGCATGAGATTCTGATGAAATAGACGTTTCACCAGCCCTTTTCTTATGGAAGAGTAAAATTTTTCGCATTCTCTGTTATAATATTACAATCAATTGAGATACTTTTTTTGTGTCAGTCTTGTACCCACCAAACGCATTTTCTGTACGTGAACATGTAAGGTACTTAATGTATGCATACATATATATATACCATTTTTAGTGTATTTTCAAAAGCCAGGGGGCAACGGCCCCCCCCGACCCCCCGAAATGACGGGCCTGGTTACCAAACGTCCTCCTACATTTAAGAAAATTTGTCATTTCGCCCTCCGTATCCGTAACTTTCTTTTTCTGGAGAAATTTTCTTTCTTTTTTTTTCAATGTGAAACAAATGCCTTATTTTTTTTCCTTCCAAGCATTTTTACATCTTTTGATCTATCGCCATTGAAATTCCCAGAATACGGGAACTAAAGTTGCATCCAAGCAGGACAGATGCCATATTCTAACCACCGACTTGCTCCAGAATAACATGAAAAGTCCAAATCACAGCTCGGGAAAAACAACCACAACATTCATTCTAAAAATGCCATTGTTTGCTCACCAACACCTAATGCCGTGTACTGAACTGTAGGTGTGGAGGGTGTTAAACTTCTTAAATTCAGAAGCATAGAAAATAGAATGTAAACAACACAATCAATGCCGATTCGTGTGGAAAATTTGCCCCTGGCAAGAAAAGCAATGCTCCCAAAAGGATAAAAGCTCCTGAGAGTAGAGAAAGAAAACCTCTCGCCTTGCTTCAGGAAAAATAATAAAACTGACCGGACTCCACGAACAATCTTTTATAAGTGAAGGCAGAGGCGCCGACATGAAGAGAACATTGCAGGGTGCTGAAAGTTGCTCGACGTCCCGTGTACGAGACTCAAGCGCGTACGCAGGAGAGGGAAGATGCATTGCATTATTTTTTCAGAAATTATTGGCTGGGGGTCAGTGCCGTCTTAATGCATGGGCCCGGGGGCTTCAAGAGAAGAGGGCCCCACAAAAATGAGATCCGGTTGAAATTTTCTAGAATTAACCAGGTGGGGCATCAGAAAAATCACTTGGCCCAGGAGCCCCATGATGCTCTTAAGACTGGGGGCTCAGGCCCCTTAAAACATTTATTGGGGGGGGGGGCTTGAATGGCCTAAGCCTCTAGGTTCCGGTGCATAGAGGAGATGAATCGTTATTTTGTCTTTTATCAGCGGTTCTATTTCAGTTTGGAAAAACTATTGTGATGGTGAGTTTTTTGTTAGTATTAGTTGTAGCCGCTGTGGTGGTCGAGTGGTTATAGTGCCGGACTCGTGATGCGAGGATCCGGGTTCGAACCCCACAGTGGTGGTCGGCTGAAGTTGGTTTTCTGTGGTTCCCAACTTCAAGGCGCAAATGCGAGCCGGTCTCCCCGTTAAAAAGTCTCGCCACAGAGAGCAACAGTCCTACAACGGTAAATCATTCAACCATAACACTTCACTCATAGTTAGTAAAAACTGGGGGCAGATGACAGCATTACACATAACAAGCATTACACAGAAAACACAACTTTACGTCAGGTTGCACTACACGTACACGCACATTCCCGCATGTAACGATTCGTTGGGGGGTTCCGCGGGGGGGGGGGGTGTAGCAGTAGTAGGTAGGGGCTCGGGGATCCATGATGCAGCCACCTCGTTGGGCAATTTGCCTGTTGTGGCGTTGTATTTGTATAAATACGTTGTAGTGGCCAATAGCGGATTAATGTCGGTTAAGGCATCGGGTGCAAAAGAAAATATTAGGACCCTTAAATTAGAAAAAAGTATGGAATTTGGGTTTTTCGGGGCCCTTCAGTAGCCGGGGCCCCGGGCGCGCACCCGGTGTGCCTTCCGCTAAATCCGCCTCTGTTAGTAGCGCAATATGTTGCTGAAATTGCGAAATGTGACGTCAACAAGGATGTGTGCGGAAACATCCTCTTTTCTTAGTTTTCAAACCTGGTAACCCTACTTATATACTTGTTTCTTGTTCCTGCTGGTCTGCCATCTGCCTACCATACTTTGAAGTAAGATGGTAAGTGCTCCATCTGTGTTCTAATTGCCATTTCCTGCATTCTTAAGCTATATCTATTCCACATTTTTTTTTTTGCAATTTTGATAAATCTTATAAATTTTTTTACTTCTGTGTGAAGATTTTTTTTTTTTAAAGTTTTTTTCCCGCCATTTCAATTTACTCTTTTGACAATCTCTTATTGTTTTGAAAACTTACAAAAACTTATTGTGAAATTCAAAGATTTTTAATAAAAATGTTTAAAAAAAACCCCCCTAAAAAAACATTAATTCAAAAAACATTCGGAAAGCATCGGTTTTATTCTTATCTGTCGTGACAAACATTGTGTAAGCAACTGGACATCACGAAACACGTTTAGGAATAATGCGGAACAGTTTCGTGGACCACATTATTCGGATCATTGGCATACATACTGGACATCACGAAGTGGATTCTTTTTATTTGTGTGTGTGTATCTGCGGGATTTGCTGAGCTCGCGAAACGTCAAAGATCACGTTTCCTCCCCCCCCCCCTTCAATATCTTCAGAAAGAGCGAAAGACGTTAGCACGTTATCAGAATGCCGTTTGGCGGAAACATTTCCTGACCGAATGGCGGATCAGAAGAAATCCATTCTCATTGTGTATGTGCGTGGCTTTTTCCGATTTTCTCTTTCATTTCCATTCGGGAACAACCTGATAAGTTCCTGGATGACTTATAAAAACACCCGTATGCAGTATATATCACGGTAAAAGCATGGAGACTGGTAGCCATCGTCCGAATGTACAAAACCCGAGTATTTATATCTCTTTATTGAGATAGAGCGGCGGGGCCATGATCTGGCTGAGGACTGATAAAACCAAGGTTTTTCTGGTAAGACCTAGGTTTTCCCTAAGGCGAGTTTTTGTAAAAACCAGGAATACGCTTGTAAACGTTTTCATCTCGGACTTTTACCTAGTCAAAGCCCGTTTTAAATGAACCAATTAACTACCACGAAAGTTCCTGATATTTATTAATTAATCAATAACGATAATTAATTAATGAATAATTAACTCATGATTTAATTAACCATAATGAACCCATTAGCTCCTGACACACACACACAACACAGTAAAAATCCGTTTTTAATACAGGTCCATCCAACAATTGCTATTATTAATAAGCGTTTATGCGATTGTTAATTTATTTCATAAAAACGAGATTCTAATTTTGGAATAGATAAATTAATTAGTTAAGTAATTAATGATAATAAATGATTGCTTAAGTAGTGTCAGGAACGTTGGTTGTTTTCATTTGTTGATTATCAATTAATTGTAATTATATAAGTATAATTATTAATTTATTAGTAAGCGGCAGCAACAAATAAGTACAAAATGGTCAATTGATTCAATAAAAACGGGCTCTTTGACTTGGTATAAGTCAGGTTGTACAAGTTTCGGGCTTCCACTTCGGGTGATCTATAAATAAGGCGGTTTGCGCCTAGCCTAGTGATCTAGCCTAAGAGTGATCTAGAACTGAGCCGCGGGTCGCTTAAGTGCCCTGGAACTGCGCTGCATATCACTGAAGTGATCTGTGAATATGCCTCGTGTCACTTAAAGTGATCTGGGAATGTACCGCGGGCTACTTGAGTGACTTGGAACGGCATCGTGGGTGACGCAGGCCCAATGGCGGATTAAAGTCGGCCGAGGCCGCAAAAGAAAATATTGGGCCCCTTAAATTAAAAAAAAAAGTGTGAAGTTTGGGTTTTTAGAGGCCCTCTGCGTAGGCCTATGTGATCTGGAAATGTATGACGGGGGAAGTGATCTGTTAATGTGTCGCAGGGTCACTCAATTGATCCAGGAATATGACGCAGGTCACTCAAGTGATCCAGGCATGTGCAGCAAGCTACTTGTGACGTTGAACAGCACGGCAGACATAATTGATTTGGGAACGTGTGGTGGGCTGCCAGAGTGATCTGTTAATGTGCCGCAGGTCAAGTGATACGAGAATATGCCACGAGGAACTCAATTGATGTGGAACTGCACCGCGGGCCACTTGAATGATCTGGAAATGTGCCGTTTAGTTCATTTTTACCTAATTAAGTTTGAGGTCATGGGCCACAACAGATGACTCCGAAAGCCACGGGTTGAGTACGTATGGCCTACAGCAGTGTTTTCCAAACTTTTTGATTTCGCGGATCCCTTGCTGTAAAGAAGGCTAATGCACCGTAGACCTCCCCGTAGCGTCAGAAGGTCACTTCGACTTTATCCTCCCACGAAATTTAAAAAAAAAGTATTTTTTTGAATAAAATTTTGCACGTCACAAAAAAATGCAATAAATTACAACTTCAAAGCCCAAAAATGTGTGCATGGTAGTGAATGAAAATTGGGCCCTTACATAGTACTCGTGGAACTCTATGGGTCCGTGGACCACAAGTTGGGATAAAGTACACGTGTGATTTGCTCAGTCTACTAATATTGCCATCTGTTGTACAAATCCACACTCACTACTTATGATTACCTATAATAATAAACTATATAAATTAGTTATAAATAATATTGAAAGTAAGAACGTAACATAATGGAATTTTTTATTTTTTTTCAGTTTTCGAAATCGATGCATGGAAACTTTGCCATGCGCTTCATCATTATTTTATTATATGAGCTGCTTTTATTGTGTGTGTGATAACTATTCATTTTCAAAAGAATTGTGATAAAGTTTGGCATGAGGGGTTTCTGCTTAAGATGCTCCTCATGAAAATGCCATATAACATCGTTAAATTCGTGAGCATCTATCTCAACCACCGTTCATTCCGAGTACAGATAGGTGACTCAAATTCTAGACCTCGTCGATTGCTCAAGGAAGTATGTTGGGTCCTATCCTGCACAACTTCCACATGAATGACTTTCCGGTAACCCCTAAACAGCTGTGATGCTCTGAATGAACCTGTCTTGTGACTGGCTAGTTTTCATCTGAAGGATAAATGGTTTGGTCTCCTCAAGTTTAATAGTACGAGCTGTGAGCCAGTTGATTTCCTCTCCCACAGTTCCATCTCTCTGAAAGTCGGCGAAAAAATTCATTTTGTCTTTCTGAGGCACGCTCTTCTCTTGAGGTCCCTGGGCCGTGCCCTGGTGCGACAATGAGTTAAGACGGCCCTGTCTCCATGTCATAACATAACGTTTCCAGGCGTTCGTTTTCCTTTACAGTTCTCAGGTCATCATTAATTGCTTCTCTTGCTTCTAACTCATACACATTTGAATCATCCTCTATTTTTCCCATGTCAGCAAAGTTGTGACTGTGCTGCACATTAGCATGAAAACTGTCGCATTTATTGCAGGCCTCTCTCTTCAGTTTATTTCTTTTGATGCTAAAGTGTGTGTGAAGTATCATCCTGTAGCAACTAAAACTTACTATGCCATTCCCTTTATTTTCTTCCTTGTATAAAAAAGTCATAGGTTCACACACATTTCAACATGTACCAATTTGTTATAAGTTCCTCAGAGGAATGTGAACGAGATGCATGTGTAGCTTTTAGTAGTCTTTTACTTTACCAAGCACCACCTCTGGCCGTATCGCAATTTACTGTCATTAATGAGTTTGGTTGGAAATGAAGGTACCATCTCTATCGGTGGTCGTCTCAGCTCGATAAGGAAAATATTTTATCGATATTTTTCCCCCGGGTTTGAACCTGGAACTGTGGTAGCAACCTTCATGGTGGTAGACGAGCATCATACCACCACACAACTCGGGCAGATGAAGTTTAGTAGTTATTATGCATAATCACTATTTCATATTGGTGAATATGACAATTCCCTGATCATGATAAGATTTATTATTTAGATGACCCTACTTGTGAGCCAAAGTCTGAACCAAATATAATGAACTCTGATTAAACAAATTCTTCAGAACGCCCCAGAAATAACTTATAATTAAGAGCCCTTTCACACGGAGCGGATGCGGGTCCGGAAGAAGTTTTAACAATTGGAATATATGGAGCCTTTCAGACGATGCGAAATTCGCCCGCAACTTCGAAGTGTTCATGCGGGTCCGGATGTCGTCCACATGTGTCAAAACCTACCTTTGTAGATTAGCATATAGGTGAGAGCACGAGACTCTTAACCTTCGGGTACGGAGCCATGTTCAACTTCGTCAAGGCTGCAGGTATCGTTATCGTGTATTATCTGCAGGTATCCCCCTGTCCAGGGGTTTTGGGTTCCAGGAGATTCGAGGGGACATACCAGGTCCGCAACTGGATGCCTTTTCAGCCGGGGAAGCACACATTTTAGCACCCCCCCCCCCCATAAGACTAGGTGAAATTTTTACCCCTGTGGTTCGGAACTCAGTGCAACAGATCCACCTGCTCCACTCTAGTTGCGGCCTGCAGACACTCACACTTCAAGAACAACTCAATCTGTAGTAAATTGCATACGGCGATAGACAGCAGTCGTGCTCAGTTTGAATGAATGAATGATGTATTCTGCAATTAGACCTTGATGTAACTACTATTTTGGAAATTTTAGAATCATAGTATCTGGTATAAGGTATTACACACATGGTAAGAACCTATTATTATATGAGGATATATGGAATTATACCCGTTAAGGTACAATGCATAAATCGGTTTGATAAATCTCAGATACCAGGTTGCTGCAGCGACTAAAAAATTGGCACACATTGATGCCTAAAATTTCCCACGTGTGATTACTGGCTCGAGCAAAAGAAATATGCTTGGCTGCTAAGATATTTGGTTGGAACCTCGATTTATCAAGCCCTGGCATAAAAATCACCAGTAAGAGTGAAAAATTTCAAGTATTTATGAAATTTACCACCTACACTCTTGGGTATTATGCATAATCACCAGTAAAATTTATCGGCCACAGAGCTCGTCAGGGCATTTATATATGTTTTCTCTATAATTTGACAGTACATGTACAATTTACATTGTTTAATGTCATAGGCAGAGATAGACTTGAAAGTCTGGGGGTGGGGCACGTTCATTATCAAGAATCACATCAGTTTTGTTCAAGAATCATTCAGTTTAGCGATTTTTATAATGCTCTGTAATTTTCTCATGTACAAAAATAAAATTGCAATTAAAAAAAAAAGGTATAAATATAATGAAATTCCTCAACAACACTTGGGTATTTTCCATAATCGCTAATAAAACTGATAATATTTTTTGAAGTATTAATAAAATTTACCAACGAGGCTCAGGTGTTATGCATAATCACCGGCAGAGTTCATGCTTGAACTTGAACTACCCACCATTTGCACCTAATCACCACAAAATATTTCTTTCATTTGGCGGAAATATAAAGGATTGAATTTGCCAAATTGTGAGTTTCCATTCGGTCTCTTGATGGACGACATCAGCAATTTGACGCAGTTGTTTTAGAATTCACATTTTATGACTCATCTCTCTCTCTGATTAGCCAAATCGCTACTATTGACATGTCCATGATCACCGGTAGTGATAATATTTTCAATATCTAATCAAATTTACCAATACCTGGTTATTATGCATAATCACTGGTAAAACTGATTTTTTTTAGCAGCTGTAAAATTCACTGAAACGTTTTTTGCACAACCTCCGGTAAAAGCAGGCCCATAACTAGCTGGGGTAACCAGGGCATCGAGCCCCCTATAAAAAATTTACACTTGTTTTGCATAACGATAACCTTTTCAAAGGGGCCCTAAGAAAAGCTCTGCATGGACCCAAGAGAACACATGCTACGGCCCTGGGTAAAAGTGATAGATCTTTTCAGTATTTGTCAAATTTACCTACGATGCATGGGCATTATGCATAATCGCCAGTAAAAAAGTGACTAAATATAATTAAATTGGTAAAAAAATTACTAAGACGATTGGTGATTGTGCATACAGTAGAGTCTCGAAAGTTTGAGGTTCCGGATAATCCAAGGTGCAGGGAATTTTCAAGAACTCCTTCTTAAAGTGCTTTACATATTTCTTTGGTTTGATTCTCCCAAAGAATGCAAATTAATTTCAGTTTTAAGGAATCTTAATCGCTAGGCTGGGATCTTCAGTAGACACTCCCCACCGCCAGAATTCTTGACAGGGCCTCGTATAATGAATTTATAATGTAAAAAATAATAGCATTCATATCGGGGTATTCAGCCTCTCTTATAAAGAGGCTTATCAGTCTTAACAGATCTAATCTTAACGAACTCAACTAATGGTTTTCAAAATGTATGTTGCATCTCCCAGGGGAGTCGCAAGGAGATGGTGCAGTGCAGGGGTTTTCAACTGCTAATACACCTGGGGGCCACATTGTCAGCCAGACAGACGTGGGTCACTAAGCTATATTTTATACATATTTTATGAAAGAGCTCTGAGGCCGCAAGTACCCTGTAAGCCAATCATGCATTGAAGAAGCCAGGTGTATCGATTTGTGAATGTTCAGTGCTTTGAAGTGATTCTTTTCCCAGACTATTCTATTCCCGTTGTGTTGGTTGAGTGGTGATGGTGATTTACTCGTATCGCTGGGACACGGGTTCAAGCCCCACCGAGGTGGTCGGCTGAAGATCACCTTCTGGTTTTCTGTGGTTCCCAACTTCGAGGTGCAAATGCCAGAGCCGAACTCCCCTGTCAAAAAGTCTCGCCAATGGACAGCAACTGACCTACAAACAGTATAAATATTCAATCATTACACTTCACTTCTGCAATATAGTTGGCAGCAGTGAAAAATCTGACACAAAACTAGATACACACTCAAATTGATAAGTACACACACATTTATACTTCGGACACAACTCACTAGGTAGTAAATTGCCCATAGCGATAGACCAGAGTTTTGTTTGGTTTGAAAGAAAGACTATTGTATGGAGCCTCGGTTGGAATATGTATGAGAACCATCAAATCAGTGGCACTGAATCCGGGGGGGGGGGGGGTGCTCGAGCACCCCAATATTTCTTTTTGAAATCAACATCTACTACAGTGTTTTCCAAAGTGGGCAATAGAAGCTAGATTTTACATAGGATTCTATGGGGGTTACTGAAGTCAGGAGCGATGAGAGAAACAAATTTCTGAAGAAGGGGAGGCGATGGAATGAAAACTTCGGGAAACTATGATCTAGTACATAAAACTAAAGACAAGCACCCAGTTCTGAAGCAGTTTTTGTCGCCCTAACACTGAATTACGCTATTGAATTCAGAGCAAAATCGATGAGAGAAAAGAGTAAGTAAGCATACATGAGTTCAAAAGCTCTCCCTCCCTAAAAGCCAACCTCTATTGGGTTTTTATGGATAATCCGAGGTGGCCTCTATCCAGTTCACCTTGGTTTATAGAGACTTTATCGTAATGACTGGCAATTATGCATAATCACAGATTTAGCTCATTTACCAAGGCTTATAACATATGAATCACATTGGCATTATGGTTGGTAAGTTTATTCATGTAATGGTTATTTTTTAGAGTATTTCATAAACATATATCTGTAGAAGAACGGTCGGTAAATGCTCAGAACTGTTTTTGAATCGTTCAAAGCAAAAACTCAGAAGTTCCAAAAAAAAAGGTTTTTTTTTTAACAAATGCATAATAACAATAAAATTTTCCATGAAACTCAACAGCATGGTTCAATTATGGTACTGTATGAAGAAACTAGTACACAACTTTCTTCCTTCTCATTCATTTGGCGGCCAATCGAGATGTACTGATTCAACATCCAGATGCAAGATGTCAGCTTCAGATTCCAAAAGTGTTCCGAGACTAGGTGTCGTGCGTCCGAAATCTCCATGGACGAATTCCTTTATGTACGTGCCCGCTTGTGTTTCGACTTTCAGATCGAACTGGTGATCATCGATGATGACTGCATCTACCTTATGGATGACTCTATCCCGGGTTGCCAGCGGTCGCCTGTGCAATACACGTATCGGTGTTTTCTGTTTCAGTACGATGTTTGTAAGGCTTTGTAACATAGCCATATCTTCGGGACAAATGACTCTTTTGACGACGCATCTCGCTGTGTAAGACTTCCGTTTCTGTTCTTCTCCATCTTTAAGATACTGGGTATCACTTTTTGATATAACCTGGAGATTCCTCACAGCGACTAGATTCGTGCTTCTGTTAATATTATCTTCTATCACCTTCATTTCTTGACGTGTCCAGGAGCTTTTCCTAGGATTGAATACCTCCAAGATGAACGGCCTACCTTTACCGAGCATCCTCACATCAACATCTTCCCGCCCAGATGCAGAGAAGACCACATTATCAGCCTTTATATGTTCACGAACCACATCTATGATAAGCTCTTGCACAGACGACTCCATCATCCGTTCATCGTCGACTATCCACGGAGTTTGACTCAGTTCTCGTGAATACTTGTTGTATCTACCACCGAGGTAAAGAGGAGAATGAGTACACACAATGTCTTCGTACACGCAGCTTTTATCAGGTGGCGACGGTGGTAGGACATACAACTCAGTCAGCTTTGAGGCTAGGTGGTCAAGGGCTTTCGTTATCGACGTCCTATTGTAAATCTTCTCTGGTTTGGCGTTCCTGTTTCTTCGATTCGGGAACGCTTCCGGGTACGAATCGAACAGAGGCTGGCATTCTTTTATCATATCCTCGTCGATGATGGACACTGAAATCTGGAATTCGCTGTGAGGGGTGAAGTCAGCCTCCATGGTCTTTCCCAGCTGGTAACCGACTACCCACTTCCAGACCTCTTTCACTGAGGCGATGGGGTTAGGGTCATCATCATCATCAGCGTACATTAGACCGAGCTTTTGTTTGAGGTAGATCTGAATCAAGGACTGTCTCAGGTCGATGGATACTGGGATCGAGAGCTGTATTACGAAGTCTTTGAACTGGAAACCACTATCTTTGACGGCCTTGTAGACTTTAGAGACCATTTCATCGCACTCGCTCTGGAGGATACCGAGGCACGAACAGCAAGGACTCATGTGGGGACGTTTAGGAGGAGCTGGATCACATCCACCGTCATCAATGATTAGAGAAGGGGAGGATTGAGGTGCCATCTCTGAGAGGGTCTTCTCCACTTCCTCCTTGGAGACGTAATTTAAATACTTCTTAACACCTAAATATCTCAAGAAACATCGTGAACAAACATTGAGAACTTTAAGCTCATCAATTAAAGGATTACTCTCGGGGTGAACCATTATTTGTCTAGGAAAAAATTGATATCTTCCCGATTAGCAACACAGCTACAAGTTGTTTACAGTCTGTTCAGGACGACTTTGATCATGACGGTATGGTGACGTAGTACCAGACGACTTTGACTTCATCTGGAATGAAGAAAATTATTCATTGGAGAAATAAAATTAACTGACTATATTTGATCAATACAAAAACGGGTTTCCGAATTTGAATGGTGCTTTTTAGATCACGTGATATTTCCTTCTTTCTTGAGGGACATACAAATCGTATCCAAGGTAACCAACATGGCGACTTCATGCGCGACTCACGACGAAAGACACAAGTTCAAATTTTAATAATTAAAATTAACTAATAAACCCCCCCCCCCACTCTTTTGATCACTCACATGCTTGCGCACGGTTTTAGTTGATCACTGAGCATTGCTCCTTGCTATCAGGTCACTCACTTGATCACTTATGTCTGAAAAAACTCTTTAGCTCACTCACATGCTTGCAAACTTTCAAAACCACTCTTTTCGTCAAACACTGACCCTGTTCCTTCTCCCTCTACGTCATTAATTTGGTCACTTGCTGATATGATTTCTAGCTCTCTAGGTCACTCTTTTGGCTACTTATATGATTGCACATAGTTTTAGTCTTACACTGAATTGGTTCCTTGCTCTTTAGACCACTCCCGTGCTTGAAAATTCTCTAGTTCAATCGTTTGGTAAATCACCGACCTAGTCCTTTGCTCTCTAGGTCACTCTGTTAGTCATTCACTAACCTTCTTCTTTACCGCACACCAACTCCGGGCATATCACCATACGGTAATTTACCATCAGTGCAGTTGGGTATGAAATGAAGACGCCATCTACCGGTGGTTGTCACAATCTCGGTATTTTAATAACTTGTTTTCGATGTTCTTCCCTCGGATTCGAACCCGTGGGTGTTAACCTTCATGGTGGAAGACGAGCGTCTTACCACTGCACCACTCGGGCGTTTATTAACTGAGTCGGTCGCTTGTTCCCTAGGTCACTCACATACATGCACACGGTAGGTTTCAGTCGATCACTGAGCTGATCCCTTGCTCTCACCTGTAATGCAAACTCTCTAGGTCAATCGATTGGTCACTCACTGACCTGGTCCATCGCTCTCCAGGTGATTTATAGTATCACAGCGGATATATGGTTTTATTGCCTTCGGACTATTCAAATACTGCCACCCTTCTCATATCTACTAGTTTTCTTGACCACTCATTTCTCAAATTTTCCGCCCTTGGCTATAGCCCGCTAAGGCGCCCCCCCCATCAATATGCCATTGTGCATATGACTTCAGAACAATGGTTTTTAAGCAGGGGTCAATGGATTTTCCTTGAGTGTGTGCGGAGAGGTTTGTTTTGGGGAAGGGTCCACGTATGCGATTAGATGCGACATTTTTATTTACTTCGCTGTGCACTGAAAACTAATTCGTAAAATGATCCCTGGTCTCCCTGGAACACAAAAGGTTAAGAACCCTACTTTATTAGGAAATTAATATTTGTAGAGGTGTGCATTTCCCCTCTAACATTATGGGAAACAATTCCAATGATTATGTTACATTAAAATGCTATTATTTTTATTAATAATGAATATTATTAACTAAAAAAAAATTAATAATCAACATTTATGAAAAACATCAATATTTTTTTGTTATTAATCAATTATTAATTGAAACGTGATATAATTTCTTTGGATTGATGGTGATATTTATTCAAAAATCCGTTTTCTTGATTTCATAACTGGTTTGTCAAGAGATGACGCTTTAGCATTTTTGGACGTTATTATTCGTGTACGCCAGAAAAAGTTCCTGTATTCTTTTAAGAGAACTATTTAAGAATTGAACAATTTTTTAGTACTTAGGTTTGAATGTCGACAGAAATCCCAGAATGAAAACCTCATGGTGGGGGGGTTCGAAAGGGAATACAAATACAAAAACTGCTGTTCACAGTGGAGATAACAAATATTGGTGTCTTGTCTTCCAAAACGTTCATCACACAAACCCAATTTTTAAAACTGAAAATAATCACCAGTTTCTCTGTCGAATCAAAATTGTATTTCCCCTATGTCAATAAATGCGATTAAAATATTAATTCAAATATTCTTAAATATAGTCACTTATAGAAGAGTTGATCAACTTTGCCCAAGAATATTAAGAAGACACCAACGAATAAGGCAAATACACGAAAATAAAAAGTCCTAATGCATTTCAACACCAATGGGTGCCGTCTTCAGAGGAAATATAACCACTAGTCACGCTGACCAAGTTTCCCACTTGATTTGAATACCAAATCTTAACGCCCGGTTGCTCAGCGGAAGAAGTACGTCTGTTCACTTCAAACGTCGTGGTCAGAATGAAGCTGTGAGCCTGCGTGAGATACTAATGCAGTGTCCTGATTGGACACTTGCGGATCATAGCTTCATTCTGACCACGACGTTTGAAGTGAACAGACGTACTTCTTCCGCTGAGCAACCGAGCGTTAAGATTTGGTATTTAACCCAAGTGGGAAACTCGGTCAGTGTGACTAGTGGTTATATTTTCCTTTGAAGACGGCACCCATTGGTGTTGAAATGCATTAGGACTTTTTATTTTCGTGTATTTGCCTTATTCGTTGGTGTCTTCTTAATATAGTCACTTATCTGAAATAATACATCTAGGAACATAATTTAAGATATCTAATCGTTTTTGTCAAATGAATCAAAATAAATTATGAACTTTAGATAAAATTTTCAATCGAATTAATCGAGTCGATTAAATTAACTAAAATTTTTAACTGCGATTAACACTTGATCGATTAACTGACCCGATTAACGGATAAATCGGACCAGCCCTATTGTTAATTAATTGTTTTTTTTTTTAATTTTTATTGCGAACTTTCTAAATGATCAAATTTAGCCTTTATGTGATTTTGGTTGATATATCTTTTTTCAGTAATTTTGTACTCGGTAGGTAGGGTTGCAATATGTCATTTGTATTTTTTAGAACAATTTTTTATTTCTTGGAAGGAAAAATTTACAAAACGTGTAGTGAAATTCCAATTCTCTCTTAAAAATTTATTTCCATCATTCCTTCTGAAATTATCTTTTTCGTTAATTATGAAACTCATTCTTTCAATAATTACGAAATTATTTATTTTAATAATTATCAAATTATTTATTTTAATAATTATCAAATTATTTATTTTCTTAATTATCAAATTATTTATTTTAATAATTATCAAATTATTTATTTTGATAATTATCAAATTATTTATTTTGATAATTATCAAATTATTTATTTTAATAATTATCAAATTATTTATTTTAATAATTATCAAATTATTTATTTTAATAATTCTGAAATTCGTTTTGAAATATTTTCTGAAATTCTTTTTGAAATATTTTCTGAAATTCTTTTTGAAATATTTTCTGAAATTCTTTTTGAAATATTTTCTGAAATTATTTTTGAAATATTTTCTGAAATTCTTTTTGAAATATTTTCTGAAATTCTTTTTGAAATATTTTCTGAAATTCTTTTTGAAATATTTTCTGAAATTCTTTTTGAAATATTTTCTGAAATTCTTTTTGAAATATTTTCTGAAATTCTTTTTGAAATATTTTCTGAAAGTAGTTTAGAAATGGCTTCTCTCTCTTCAATTCTGGAATACAATGCTTTGTTGAGGGTTTTTTTCTCTCAGCATTTCCTATGAATTCTGTAACTATTTAAGCTTCGTCGGCGGGCCTCAGAAAAATGCTTCGAGGGTTACATGTGACATTCAAACCATGCGCATGCATTTTTACTCCTGCCTAAAAATTAGGATTGCACATAACTTCAAACTAAACGGTCAACTTCAGGCATCATCACCAATAGTCGTGATGATGTTGGATATTCATGAATTCACCATGACGCCTAGAGTTTAGTACAGTATAAATAGTGGGAAAATAGTAAAAAAAAACAAAAATAGTATCTTATATGTACACAAGCCCGTCTTTTTTTCTTTTGTGAAAAATATCTCGACGTAACGCTAAACTAGCCCAATATTCAGAAAAAAATATTCATGTGAATTTTTTTACTTTTGATTTTGAAGTTAGATGGCAGCGTTTTTTCTCCCCTGAACGAATAACGTGACCGACGCACACACGGACCATCAGTTTATAATATGCAGTGTCACGAGTTAGACGCACACGAATTTTCGATGCGATCAAGTGGAAATGATGAAGAGAGGTTTAGTCTGAACTGTTTTTGAAGAAAAGAAATACGCTTGGTGATTCGTGTTGATTATGGTATAAATCTCCTCAAAATGATATTATCCACCAATTATATACATTTTCGATAAGTTCATTTCAGAAGAAATTTACTTTTAGGATGGGATTATATGTTCATTGGATGTGTATTTCACTACTGTCAATAACAAGATAAATAATTCCGTGTCTATGCAAAACAGTATTTTAATAAGTTCATTTAAATAATAGCGTTCCCTCACATAATTAAGCTTTTAACTATTCTTCAATGGAAGGAAATCTTTAATATCTTTTCGATATCAATTAATCATCAACTCGTACATAATCATGTGTTTTGGAATATTGATGATATATAATGTTTATTTGAAAATCCTCTCTCTTGTTTTCATTTTTGGTTCGTCGACAGGTGACACGGACGTTCGTGTTTGACACAAAATTTCACACGTTTTCTTTCAAGAATCAAACAGTATAACCTTCTCACACCTGAGCCAAAACTGACTGGAATTTCTTTTGATTGATTTATGTTTACTATATGTAAAAATGAATTTTATCCTTTAAAAGAATTTTTTTGAAATTAATTAGTCAAATAATCAATTTTAGTCGATATCTTTACTACTTTACCGCGCACCAACTCCGGTCATGTATCGCCATATGTCAATTTCCAACCAGTGGAGTTTAATGTAACGAAATGATTATTTTCCAAATATTTGGAGTTCGAGTTGAAGTGCAAACGTCGAATAATTAAAGTTTTTGCTGCCCATAAATGTTCTGTTTGTCTCCTTGTTTGCTCCCCTCCTCCGTCCCACATGGTCTAGTGGTTAGGATACCTGGCTCTCACCCAGGAGGCCCGGGTTCGATTCCCGGTGTGGGAAGTAATTTTTTGGATCGTTACCCGGCGCCTCCACGTTTTGTCGCTGTGGTGGTCGAGTGGTTATAGTGACGGACTCGCGATGCGAGGATCCGGGTTCGAACCCCACAGTGGTGGTCGGCTGAAGTTGGTTTTCTGTGGTTCCCAACTTCAAGGCGCGAATGCGAGCCGATCTCGCCGTTAAAACGTCTTGGCACAGAGAGCAACAGGCCTACAACGTTACAAATATTCAATCATTACACTTCACTCACAATTTGAAGTATAGATGGCAGCACTGAAATATCATACACAACACTAGCTACACACTCAGACTGTTAGGTGCACTCACTTTGTTCCAGACTCTGCCACGAAGCTGGGTTGGAAGAGATCTCGGCAACGGGATAAGTCCGGTGGCAGAGACCCTGGCGTTCATTCATTCATGCTCCCGTCCTCCTCTGTAAGGGACTCGGTTTATCTGAACAACTTGAGAAGAACTCGAGAAAGGCATTGACATTGAACCTCATTTTGCTTTCTTGTAGTTATTTTTTTTTGTTTAATGCCGAATGTAAAGCGTAACGAAAATTTCCCACGAGTGACCGCATTGTATGTGGGTGAATTCACCGAAAATTTCAAGATTCCGCACCCCAGTAACACATAAAGTAAACACAGCTTTCAATGTCCAATCAGTGCTGGGTCATGTAGCTTCACGTGACAAGCAAACATTCAGCGTGTTCCAGAAAAAGAAAACCTACATGGGGCCAATTGCTAAAAACTAGCCGTCCTATCACTTCATGCTCAAGTTGGAATTTTTCACTTCCCTGAGACCACGATTTAAGTTTGTGCTAAAATCTGAATAACTTAATATTAATCTTCATATTTACTAAAGTTGGTGTTGGTTTGGCGCAATGGACCGTGGGGGGCGAGTTCCCTCTTTCTCTTCCTTTGACCACTCGTTCTATATTTCTGATGAGAATGGTGTATGCCAAAATTCGCATTCAACGCCGCTGACCAAGTACAGTGAGTAGTAATCCCCTCCCCCTTGTTATTTATTTAGTCTCCCTCTTGTTGCTTATTTTGTTATTAATATTATTTATTTATCATTGAAGACTATTTCATAATATTTTCTTGTTCTTGTGAAAGTTTCTTGCATTTCGTAAATTATAATGTGAATATATACTTAAATGAGAAATCAGTGGTACTGTGTATTAGTTATCATGATTAAAAAACCGTGGGTATTTGTGGACTACTGCTTACATAGAAGTGGAATATGGTAGCCAGTTCGATAAGGTATTCGCGAAATGTGCCACAAGATGCTCGGAGATGTCGTAAGTTTCGGTGCCCTCTTTTGTCCTTTGCCAGTGTTTTTTCCGATACAAAAAATATTACAAAAACAGCGCCGTGATGATCAAACAGCACATTGCTATTGAGGGAAGTTCGCACACCAAACGTTTGGCGTATGAACCCCTCGGCGAGTGCTTCCTCCGATTTGTTTCAACACAGGAGCTGTGTGTGCTGCTGCTGTCGAAGTCTGTTACGAAATCTGCAAGAGATTTCTCTTCTTTGGATTCTTCAGTGGATTGAGTGGCTCACCCGAACATTCATAGTATATGCGGAACATCTTCCGGAATTTTGAGTGGGCTTTGCAGAAATTTCCCACAGTTGAAAAATCCTGGGATACTTAGAATGGAAGTAGAAGTTGTTCATGGTACTGCTATTAGTTAGGCGTTGAACTATTTCCAGGATTAATGCGTTAATTGAATGGCATTATCACTTGAGATCGTTAACTATACATGACCTGACAATCAGAGGAGCACGGTGAATATATGTGCTCACTCGCTAACAGATTACTTAATAGATAACAAGGATATAGACATTAAAAAAAATGATATTTGTTTTTATATCAAAATAAATATTTCAATTAATTGTTAACTGTTGTTATTTTTGAAAGAAACTAAACAACTTGTTTATTAGCGATTTTTAAATATCATTGAGTGATTAGATACATTTCCTCAGCGTGCAGATGAATATAATTTTTCCTGAAACTTCATATTTCTTTCACTTAATCGTCAATAGATGACACTGCATCCTCTGTAAACAGCATCATAAAATCGTAAACAGAACATCCTCTGTAAACAGGACAGCATCTGTTTCTTCTTTTGCTAAGTGCAAAGTGAATAGGGTTGTCTACATACTAGATGAATCCGAGCTATTCTATCAAACGAAAGGGGGTGATAGACGAGTCCAAGTGGATCATGAAACACCCCACCAACCCTGTCCTATCTCAAACCGTTCTCGAGTTACGATGAATAATCGATTATAAAAAAAAATGCGTCAAGTCTGAAAAAAAAAATCATAATTTGTGAAGTTTCTGAACGACCTATACGCTTACATAACATACATTTGGAAAGGGCAGAAAAAATGCTATAAGAGGTGACCGCAATTTCATCGAAATATCTGGTTTTAATGGCGAGCTACAAACGTTGAAAGATTGGGCAAGTTCAAAACAAAAGCTTACTCCGCCCACTGGCAGTTGATTGACAGAATGGGGGGGGGGACATGTTATCATGACTGAAGAAAACTTTGCAACGGTGTCTGGCTCTTTAATGCCGAGATGAGAGGGTTTTATAACTCGGGATTGCCAAAATAAAGCAGATCAGTTAGACGAGATATCTCTATATTGCCGCTATATGTCGCCTTTTGACATGGACTGTATGCTGTAGCTTCTCTTCCCACCCCCCATGCGAAACCATCATGAAACTCAGACAATTGGGCGAGTCGGTAGCTGATCAATGAATGATCGTAATAAATAAATCGAATGTATTACCAAACACGATGAAATTACGATGTAACCAGAAAATAACAAAATATATTTGACTTTTCCATTTACTTTTCAAAGAGTCTTGCTATATATATATATATAATTTTCTTTCTGTAGAATCAAATGCAAATTGAGGGGAAGAACCAAAAAAGTACGTTTCACTAAATATCCTGCGGTTCGTCGTAATTGATTGACAGCGATAAGAGGCTTAATTTCCGCGAGCAGATGCTGAAAGTACCGCTAAAACATTTTCCTTGGTATTTTTTGTATTTGTTCGTGTGGCGGCAATACCGTGGGAAAGTGGCATATGCATTTAATGACAGCTACTGAATGGCAAAGAAGAAAAAAGGCAGGAAAAATGAACGCCATGTTCTTCAATAAACAGCCTTTTTTTTTATTCTCTTCTCTTGCCCATTTTCCCGTTAAGAGTTTTTCGTGTTTTTTTTTTCTGTTAAAAATCTTATTCAGAAAAGAACCTTCGCGTTCCCATTTTTGTATCCTGTGAATGAGGGGGTTTCAAGTTAAATACATTGGGAAATACTTTTCATTTCCCCAAATGTGGAAATTCAGAAAAAAATAATTTCACATCATTAAATAGCTACATGCGGTTGAATCCCGTTATAACGAACTCTAAGAGACCGGAGAAATCAGTTCGTTATAAAGAAATTTCTTTGTAATGGAATTCCAGATTTTTAACATTGTCTATGTAAACTTACCTGGAGAATTAGAAAAGGTTTTCGTTAAAACGAGATTATTGTTGTAATGGTATTCGTTAAAACGGGAATTGACTGTAATTAACGTCTCATGTTTTCATGTGAAGCATGAATGAGGTCTAGAGATAGTGCGGGATGTTTCCAATAACATGGATGAAAAAAAGTGAATGACAGTAAACTCTTATAACATTTTGGCAATAATTGGTAATTTCTGTAGGCGCATTTGCGCGATTCGCTGTCTTGTTAAAAATGTGAGATTCACAGAAGTTCAAATAGAAAGTTCAACTGATTATGATGAGCGACAAACCAGGGGTTCTTAACCATCTATGTTCTACGGACTACTTATGTCAATAAGACGAGGACCGGGGACACACTTTGTCAGTAAAATGCAGAGCAGTGATTCTTTCACAGAATAATGTAAAAACAATAGGTTTATTGCTATCTCATTGAGAATCACTGACCCTGAAACCTGTCCAAGGAAACCTAAGGACCTTTAGTCCGTTTACCTTTCGATAATGGGCACCCTCGGGAACGAACATTCTGTACGCTAACGGGAAGTGTCCGTCAATAGGTTTCTTAACTTAATAAACTTTCTCGCCCGCAAGCGGCGGAAATACCGCATATCTGGGTTTCGGAATGAAAAGGTTGTGCGGTACCCTTCTTTATGCGTTTTTCCAGTCTTTTCAGTCACGTATTTTTTTGAGTTCATTTAGAGAGCATTTTTCACTATACATATACAGTAAAACCCCCTCTTAACGGCCACCCCTCAGATGCGGTCACCTCGCCCCTCTTGCGGCCAAATAATAATTTCCAGTTGTATAATAAAAGTATGAATTTAAAACCCCTGATTAACGGTCACCCCACTTTTACGGACAAATTTTGGGGCCCGTCGGTGTCCGCAAAAGAGTGTGGTTTTACTTTAAAATTTAGGAGAGACTTCTTATTTATTATTGACATTCGTTTGCAAAATGCATTTTTTTGACGTGCACGTTCACAAATTTTTAGTGCGAATTTCTTCCAATCGTTTTGAATTCAAGTGTTTTCACTTTTAATGAGTGTTTAACGAGTGAGCGTTCAGTCTTCGTTAGTGAGTGATCTTGGATTCGTTTATCATGAGTTTTTTTTAATGTATAATATAACACAGGGGGATTTCATAATTGCCCTTACCGCATTTCACTGGCGAACCGTTGATACTAGAGGCATAATTCCAATTAAAAAAAAAGCCAAACATTGTATAGCACTTGGATCCGTTATTCATGGTGTAAGGTGTTTTATAGTTATTAAAAATAAAAATATTAACTTGTTATACGGACACCATGTGCTCAAAAGCCCAATTAGAACGTTGTTGCCTCTCTCTCCTGATGCCAAAAAAAATTTCCACGTTTCTAAGTGATTCGCTGAGATATTCGAAAATCTGAAAAATTTGATGGGGGGGGGGGGCACTTAACTTATATTACTGGGGGAAGTGTGACGTCAGCGTTCTCCGCATTGGCAGTGCTGAGAACGGTGTCCGAAACATCATTCGTCGGAAGATCACGTGACTCGGTGAAAAAACACACACAATCCCCCGTTGTTTTCCAATGACATAAATAGGAGTTCAAACAAATAAACGAAAGAAATAATTTCAGCATCGATAATTCCAAAATCATTGAAAGAGATAATTTTAGCTTTAATAAGAGGTAATTTCAGAATGATGAAAATCACATGATTACAGAATTAATGAAAGATAATTCCAGATTGATGAAAATGATGATTCCAAAATTAACGAAAAAGCGATAATTCCAGAATTTAGGTAAGAGATAATTTCAAAATTAATGAAAGAGATAATTCTAGAATTAATGAGATATAATTTCCGAATTAATGAAAGAGATAATTCTAGAATTAATGAGATATAATTTCCGAATTAATGAGATATAATTTCCGAATCAATGAAAGAAATAATTTCCGAATCAATGAAAGAAATAATTTCAGCAATAATGAAAGAAATAATTTCAGCAATAATGAAAGAAATAATTTCAGCAATAATGAAAGAAATAATTTCAGCAATAATGAAAGAAATAATTTCAGCAATAATGAAAGAAATAATTTCAGCAATAATGAAA